>NW_009646404.1:1679653-1691455 GCF_000708025.1 Charadrius vociferus | reverse complement strand
CCCTACACCTGCTTGGAAAGAACTGTTGTGGGTTGAAAACCTGCCGGGGGGAAAATCCCTGATACACGCGATCAAACCTCACTGTCGGTATTTGAGATCAGCCAAACCTACCGTCCACTTGCAGAGCCATCGCCACCCAGACTGGCCCAGAAAGCCGTTTGTAGCCCCCCTCCCCCAGCTCGGGCAGGAGTAGCTGGGGAAGGGGGTCTGTACCGGGGCTGGGCAGGGGCACGTGGGGGGCTGAGCAGCGGTGCGAGACCGGCTCAGCTGAGGCTCACACAGGCACGCATGCACACCCCTGGCTGTCCCCGTCCACTCGCCAGCCTCGGGCAAGCCGCAGGACCGCAGCCGTGTCTGCCCACGGGCCAGTCCCCAGCGCACCGGCAGATAAAATGGGCATGAACTACAAAAAATGCCAATACACCTGTTGGCCTACACTTGGCAGGAGAGAAATCCTCTCCAGAACACTGGATTCAGCACACCTTGTTGGCAGCAGACCGTCACAGACCTTCCCTTCCCACTTGCTTGGGAAAACCCCATTCCTGAGGTGGGAATTTACCCGGGACACGCAGCAGGATGAGCCTCAGCGCAGCCGCCTGTGTCCTCCTGCCCCAAACACGGCTGGCAGGACCGCACAGGGACCCATGCAGAAGGGTTTCCATCCAGCTTTGTAATATCCGTGGAAGTTTCAAGACTGTTAATGATACACACTATTGATGTTGCAGGCTACCGTTCCTGGAAAAGCCAGATTGATGTGGAAAAGATACAGCTGAGGAAGAGAGAGCTATACATACGGTCCAGTTCACTTTACATACTGACTTGACTCAATTAGGCGTTCAAACCATGCCTGTTTCCCAAAGATGGGCCTTTCCTGAGAAAGAAGGCCATGAGAACAGAATATTAAAATGTAGTAGTATGGAGCTGTACATCATGAGGAGTCCTTTTTCACGTTCTGGAAAATTTACTTCTACCAGGAAAAAAACCCTAACAATAATGGCTACCTAAGCGAAAGCACTGCTGCTGTATCATGGTAAAAGCTTTTCAGGGAAAAACAGTAAATAAATTCCACTCTTCAGATGTATCTGGATGTTATCCTAACACAGTGCCAGAGTAATAGGCAAGCCATCAACAGCTAAAAGGCTGGGAATTGTTATGGAGGGACAACAGAGGAGCGATATCTGCAGAATAGGTCGAATAACAGAAGTAACTGCACACGTCCTGTTGCTGAGCTCTTGCACCGCTAGCAAGGGAGAAGGACTCTCACCCCGCTGGCACAGAAAAGTTTGACACAGACCCACTGGGAAAGGCTGCCGTAGGAGCTCCCGGCTGGTCAGAGGCAGGTGGCCAGGAGCACAGCCCTTCCGCATCTTCAACCCTGGGCAATTACTAGTTTGGTTTCTAGATGCAGACGAGGTGGGTCAGCGTGTGCCCACTGGTGTCGCAGGCAGAGAGGCTGAACGCAGGGGCAGGTAGGGAGGTGACAGACCCCCCGGGGGACAGAGGGTGCTGGAGGTCACAAAGCCAGTCCCACATCCCTCCACATAGACATTGGGTGGCCAGATCTTCCCAACTGCATTAACCTCTCAGCTGTCCAAAACACAATATCCCACTTTTTAACATGTACGATGGGGCCATGTTTGCATCCAGCCCCTGGAGCCCAGCCCAGCACATGCCCTGGGCAGAGACCCGTTGACCTCCCTCACCATAACCAGGCCGCAATGAACACTACCAGTCCATCCCCCATTACTGCTTCCTGTCTGCTGCTCCTCATCTCCCCCACTTGGCACCAGAGGCAAGCTGGCCGCATCAGTTCCCAAGTCACCAGGGCACCTTCGAGGCACCACCTTGGTCCCAGTATCAGATGAGCCCATGGTGGCCAAGGCAATCCCCAAAGTGACTGCCAAGGACTGCACAGATCTGAGACTCCTCTGTTCCCATCCAGGAGCTGCTCTCCTGCCCCAGGAGGGAGCGATGCCAGCCAGGCTGTTGCCGAGGGCACAGCTATTTGTTATTTGCTTCTGTCGATTATTTTGGGGTTTAAGTTCATTTATTATGTATGCAAAAATGGTAATACACTGGCATCTGAATGTCTTTTAGGCATACAATATCCTTATTATTCAAAATGTTTTTTCCTCCATAATTGAATGGTTTACCTTATTATTACTTTATGTTAATGACCCAGCATTTCCATTTTTCTATAGGATGCTTAATTGTAAGCAAAGTGCAATCAGAATCAGAGATGCCATCTGTAATTGACAGCATCATAATAACAGCCAGCATCGCAGGAACAAAGTGCCAAAATAAATGGCAGTGGGGAAAAATCCACCTCTGAAAATACCCAGGAAGCTGTTCTGGGCTGGGACAGAGCCCCATCCACGCAGGATCCTCTCCCTGAGCAGTGACAGTTTGGGCATTAACACAGATAGAGTGCTATTTATATCAGTTTGTACATTTAATCAGTTTTTTTGCAGTTTTCAGCGAGATGTGAACTATATCCCTGTCCAAGGCATTTGGTTCAAATCAGCTGAGACAGAGAATAATCAAGATTTATGATTCTCATTCTGACTCGGATCACACAGTCAGTGCAATCGGTACAGCAGAGCTTCCACTCTGAGCCCGAGTGACATCCCTTCACTCTCCCTCGCAGAAGTGATTTAACGTCCATCTCGGGAACTGCCAAAATACTGCTGCAGCTCCAGATAACGGCGACTCCGGGTTTCCCCCCTGCTCCCCCACCGCATGCAGCCACACGCTCCCCTCCCGGGCAGCAACACTGGAGGGGTACTGCGACCGAGTTTGGGGTGGTTTGGCAGAAATCAATAAAACAGCACTTTGCAAAATAAAAGGGATTTCATCTTGTTCTGCTTCTCAGTACAGCTTAGAGCAGCCACGAGCAGCAGCCTGCGGTGCACCTGACCTTCCTTTACACAGCGTCTTTGCTGACGAAATAACATCGCAGGTCCTGCACGTGCCAGTGGTGTGTATAAGTCATACCTGCCCTGCTGCGAGGGGAAGGAGTGTGGGAACAGAGCAAGCTCTGCGTCTGCAGCAGCAGGGAGCCTGGGAACAGCTCAGGAGGCAGCTTCCAACGGGAAAAAGGGATGTCAGCGCTTCCAGCAGACAGCTCTATTTCCAGGGCTCAGCACTGGTCCTGGAAGCCAGAGCTGCGCTCTCCAAGACCTCAGCTGGGAAGCAAATGTTTAGATAAAAATTAAATGATCCAAAAGCAACTCTATTAAAAAAGAGCCAGGTGATGGGAACGTGGCAGCGGTAAAGCTGTTTCCAAGCCGTGCTGAAGGCAGCCGTACAGCACATACAGGCTGGCCGTGGTGTGCTGCTGCTGGCGTTGGCTCTCGGGATGCTCCAGCGGGCTCTTCCCCAGACATCTGCTCCCATGAGCGCGAGACGGACATGAGCCCGGGCCAGGCAGCTCAGCGACAACTGCGGAGGAGGCTTCTGGCACATCATATGCTTTTGCGTCCTGGAGAGACCCCGCAGGCTACATCTACGCCGCCCGGCAGACCTGGGAAGGATCCCTCCTTGGGCAGCACAGCGGAGCCGGTGTTTTGAATCTCAGCCGATAAACCCCATCTCCTGTGTCTGGTTCATGAAAACAGAGCGCTGCGACCCTGGCGATGAGGGCTTGGCAGGGTGGGTGGATTCATCCAATAAATGGGGTGATGGGAGCTCTGTCTTGATTGTAGCAGGCGGTGAGCTGGGAAGGGGAACGCAGGCTCATCTTCCCTTGCGCACACCCGCGAAACGAAGGCAGAGAAACATGCCAGCCATGAGGGGAAAATAAATGCTGTTTGCTTGCAATACTGAAGTCTCTGCATAGTGACTTTGTCAGTACAGGTGCCTGTTAATGTTGTCGTCTTCAGAGTTTGTTTAGCCATCTTTTCCCCAAACACATATGCATTATGTGCAGCACAGCTTAGATTTAGCCAGGACTCTCTGCTAAATTCACACATGGGGTATAACATTCAAGTGAGTGAAAAAACAGACTGATCCCACTCCAGTCAATAGAGTAAACAATTCCTGGTTTGGATAAACAGAATTACTAGTGCTGAAGAGCCCTGGGCAGCACTGCACACTCTGATTAGTGTAAAATGCTAAACACAAACCAATTAACACTCTCTAAGTCTGCTTATCTCATGTCACTTAGTTCTAAAATAAAGCCCAACACTAAATACACATATTGATTTAGCCATTAAATCTAGCATCACTCAAAATAGCTCATTATATTACTGAGAAACAAATAAAGTCACCTTAATTTTCAGAACCTACTGTATTATGAACAATGACTTAATTGCTCCATCCAGCACCAAGGAGTGACTACTGATACTGAGAACAGACTGATATTACTTAGCCGAAAAATTAAACTTAGTAGGACCACAGGTGTAAGTGGCAAGAGGACATCTCCGTGTCACCTCAGGGAGCTTCACTGTGGAACCACTCAGCATCCTGGCCTGGTGCTGTGCCATGAGCTTACAGAGTGAAGATAGAAATTTGGCCACTGTTAGGAATACTATTGCTCTGCTGGTACCAGACACAAGTCTCAGGGATAAATTAACTCTTCGAAGGAAGAGGACAGCACTTACTATATGGTCCTGGCAAACACCACTGACTGATTGTACCCTTTTCTGAGTGCAGCCAGGTGCAAGCAGCACTGACAAAACACCCATCCTAGTCCTTGAAGAACCAAAACTACTTGTGCTTTGCTTTGGGTTTTATAAGGCTGTTAATTTAGAAACTATTGGAAGCTGGTGTGGGGGAAGTTGATGATGGGAAGAGCCTGGCTGGAGGTATCCTGCCCTAACGAACACCGGGAGAAGGCAGGGATGGGACATATGGATGTTAGCAGGCAGTGCGTGATGTTTACATTGCTAATTACAAGAGCTAATTCTTGGGTTTGGCCAGGTGTCCCTTCTGCAGACAAGGTTAATGGGATGTGAGAGGCCACAGCTGCCACAGCACCGAGTGAGGAGGACAGGCAAGGGACAGCAGTATTAATCAGCCAGGAGCGATGCAAAAATGGTTATCTCAAGCTGTTTGGAGGCACGGATTAAAAATAAATCTCCCCGAGTTTAATATTCTGCCAGTCAGCTCCTTTTTGTAGGTGGAATCTATTAAAAAATTATCTTTCTGCTAAAATGCTAAAGTATTTTTGACATTTAACAGCTTGCTTCAAGCAAAAAAGTGCAATAAATACATGGGAGAGCTAATTGGCTCCAGTACACCCAACACCCAGTCCGTCGTGAATAAGCAATGCAGTGCCAGCCCTCTGATGGCTCCGGCAGACCCCGAACGCTCCTCCTGAGCCATGGTGCATCTGCTCCAGTCTCCCTTGTTCACCCAGAGAAACGAGGACATTCCCACCGTGATCCAGCAACAGAACAAAACCAGCCACAAACTGAACGTTTAGACCCGAGGGTACTGGGGGGGGAGGGGGGGCATGGGCTGTAATTTGGTCTTGCCAAAGTCTGTGCTTTGAGGTACTTAGTTTGCTGTAAGATGCAGAAGGAGCTGCTTGGCAACATAGTCTTCTCAATAAAAATTAATACTTTAACAAGAAGCCAAATAGCTACAGCTAATGTACTTCTGAATGAGATCTAAATTTTATTCATAAGCATCAGTGTCAGGACTAAAATAACAGTTTTATGGACACTATGAGCATAAACAGCTCTGCTGATTCAAAACCAGAAACTGCACTTCTGAATGAATCAACTCATTCATTTGGAACAAAAGCATCATTTTAAATACATGCCTCAAATAAAAGAGAAAGCCAGAGACAACATTCTTCTTGTGAGCCTGCTTCCAAGAAATGCACTGCGGAGGAGAAGGTAGGCTAGCTCCTGGCGAGGGGATGGTGCTGGGAACGTGCTGGGGAAAAGGAGCAGAGACCACTCAGAAGCTGCCTGGGACGTGGCTGGAGGTGGGGTGGGGTGGTGTTCCCACCTCCTGAATTATCGTCATGTGGAAAAGAATCCCAGACGGGAAAGAAGAGTGCTCCAGTGCTGTGGAAACCCCCACAGAGCTCCAGCATTCAGGACGTGCTGGCTCTGGTGCCTGTTGAAACGGCCTTCATTTATTTGGGATGGATTGCGCCAAGTGTAGAAATTTTTCTAGACTCCTGAGTACCAGGTATTGAGAAATCAGTAGGAATCTAAAGAAAAAAAAAATATCTCAGCTCTGTGGACATCACTCACTGATGTCTGGGAGGATGCACAGAGCCTCTGAATGTCCTTCCACATGGATCTGAGTGGATGTAAAAGCATTTGCATGGATGGCTGTATCCACACAGCCATTGTATGGGATGCAGCAATGTGTGGTATAGCAGCAACTACGCTAAAGTTGTGTCTTTGGAGAAAAATAATAGAAAGGAGATGACTCTGTTTCTTACCAATGTTTCCAACTGTTGCCGAACCCTGGTCTTTGTGCTCTACCTCTGCCTGTGCTGTTTTCTTCGCCCTCTCCCAGTGTAACACGCTGTAGTGGTTCCCAGGAGCTGCCGGCCACGGCACCGGGAACTGCTGGTCGCGGCACGCTCAGAGGCAGGGCAAGTCGAGCACTTTCCTCAGTTTGGGTCCCTTAGCACTGCCTTACCTGCCATTTCCAGATGTGATTTATCTGGTGGTGGCCAGGGAAGGGCCCTTTGAAGGGTACATTGCATGAAGGACTCTCCAGAAGCTTAGTCTGGATCTTGATGGGAATACCGATAACGGACAGATATCCATTGCTAGCCCACCCAAGCAGCTGCAAATGCGAGCTAAAAAGGGTGATAAAATTGGAAAATGTGGAGAGCTGTATAGTGGACAACTAAGTGATAAAAGATTTTTAGAAAGGTACATCTCAGAGAGTGTGCTTGTTACAGACAGAAAACTCAGCTAGATTTCAGAAAACTTCATAGACATAAAAGAAAATCTTTATAGACGTGCATGACAGGATGAGAAAATGACAGTCATGTGGACTGGTGGCAATTCGTGTGCCCCAAGGCCTGAAACCAGCTGCACAACACGGCCAGTTCTGCTGAGCGAGGGCAAGGGTTCCCATGGGGCACGGCCGGAGCCCGGGGCAGCAGAGGAGCCGTGGCTTGGAGATGGGCACCGGAGCGATTTGGCTGGGCAAGGGAGGCCGAGGAGTGACAGTGACACAGGGGGTGGGGATCACTGGGAAGCCAAAGCCCCAAGTCCGCACTGCTCATCCCCTCGCGGTGCCTCTAATGAGCGTCTATGCAGAGACAGGGCTCCTCCCGACCACCTTCCCCAAACCCCACCGGAGACCCCGATAGGCACCAGGTCACGTCCCCTGATGGTGCCTTTGTGGAGGATGCTGAGGGCGCCTGCTCTCCCACCGGCACGCGACGTGGCGCGTGTGACCGTGCCAGCCAGAAAGACTCCAGAGCATGACTGAAACTGGGTTGAAAAACACATTGCGTATTCAGTGACAAGTTTGCTAAGTTGTCCGGCTGCTAATGAAACCATAACAAGGTCTGGACAGTTTGTTTATTTCACAAGGCCAATTAGGGGCCGTGCAAGAGGAAAACCACTATCTCCCCGCGCCCCCCCCGCTCTCACACGCTTTCTGCGAGTGGAAAAAGGATGGAGCAATCGCAGTCGATACTGAAACACCGCGGGCAAAGAGATGCTTGTCCAGCCCTGAGCAGCCAGAGCTCCCAGGTGGGACGAGGCCGAGCCGAACCCTCCTGCGCTCGGCAGCCCCAGGTTTCCTGACAGACCCCATTAGCTCCGGGTGCTGCGGGGCAGCTCTCCCCGTTCCCGGGCTGGGAGCGCAGGCAGCCCAGCTCTTGCCACTGCCGCGTTTCCCGTAACTGGGGTAATATATCTGTGGCCGCAAATGAAAGATCAATATTTATTTAACACACACACTACCCTTTAGAGGCCCTTAATTGTAAATTAATCATCATTAACTGACAGTAATTGAACACACTGAAAGCTACAATCACGGCGTTCCCCCGCAGTGGGAGGCCCTGGAGCGGACGCCGCAGTGGAGGGGAGCGGGATGGAGGTGGGAGGCAGAAAAGGGACCGGGTGGGAGGCACTGCCGGCCCCGCACACCCTGCCTGCCGGGGCAGCGGGGATGCTCGGGGGTTGGCCACCGCTCAGGGGGACGGCCACCGCTCAGGGGCACGGCCACCGTTCGGGGGGACGGCTGCTGCTCAGGCAGCCTAAGCTTTGCTCAGCTCAAAGCAATCCCGCGCTGGAGGGACAGAGCTCTGTGGGCTGGGGGACTCTCACTGGACCATGAAAGAAGAGGGGGTGACCCCGGGAGCACGCAAGTGCTGCAGCCCCAGATCCTTTGGTGGGACGTACTTGTGCTTTAGCCCCAGTCTCACCTCTCCACGGGGAAAGACAGTGGCCTCCAGACTGGACGAACCCCCACAATGGCCCGTATGTCCGGTGGGGCTGAGAATGGAAATGTGAGGAGTGAAGGGACCATCACAGGGGAATGGGTACATGGGCTGTGCCCTGTTCACCTGCCCTGGGGCTGCAGACGGTCCCAGGCAGGGGACCACCCTTGCGTAGCCCACCTGGCTCACATCACGCTGTCTGCAGGAGGCACAGCGTGGGACAGGCTGTAAGCCCAGGGAAGATGCCTTTCCCTCGGGAGGGAGAAGCCGCAGTTCGTTTCTTTCCAGATTTTACAGAAACACAAACCAGAAGCGCAAATGCCAGTTCTTCCTCCCTTGGCTCCCGGGTAAAGCGGGCAGAAGCCGGCCCACCGGGTCGCGCGGGTGAGCGGCCGGAGGAGGCTGGAGGAAACGCACCGTCACCAGCAGAAGTGTTGTGCAGAGTGCTGCTTTTCAGACAAACTTGCACATTGGAGGACTTTCGAGATATTGATGTACTCTCTAGTCCGGGGGGGTGAGAGCAGCACTACCCTGCTTTTCTGGTGTTACAGTGATTTAAGCAACAAAACGTAACTCAGTCCTTGGTGGGGAGCGCAGGAGAGTGCAGCTGGTCGCCGGTGCCAGCAGGCTGTGCAGAGTGAGCTGGCAGAAAGAAATGCAAATTCCCTTTCCATAAGGACGACAGTGGCACAAACGCTGACTTTATTAAAATGCAGAATTATTTCGGGGCCCTTTGTTTAGCTCAGAGCCTGGAGGTAATTTATGCGCAAGGATGGAGCAGTGAGGGCTGTGCTCGGCTGCCTGGCGCTGCCAGCATTTCTTGGCTCATGCTCCCGGTGTGAAGGCTTTCCAGCTCTGGAAGGAAGGTCTGGAAAGCCCACAGTCTCCCTGCTTGTTCTTGCTGAAGAACTTTTCCTGTCCCCGCAGCTCCTATGTACAGCTCCTGGGGACTGGGCCTTTAACACAGAGGCTAATTAAGTGCTCATTTATCAAGTGGGCTGGTCTACCGCTCCTCCATGCCTGAGCCTTTCCTTCTCAGCCTGCCCTTCTCCCGCTGCCTGGAGAACAGCAGCCTGATCCCACTCAGGTTTTGGAGGCTGCTGCATGGGAGATGCCATCCCTGAATGCTGGTGCGTAGTGTCCCCATGTGCCTTCCCTATGGTTCCCTTGGGACTGAGAGAGGAGCATCGTCCCCCCCCACCCCGCAGCCTGGCAAAGGAGCCGTTCGAGTCGTGGGCAGTGTGGAGACCCCCTCTCTGCCCCGTGCCTGGCTGTGGCTCTGCCACACCACGGGGTGCAAGCTGCACCTCTCGCATGGGGACTGCAGAATCGTTGACCCCTGTGGCCACCAGACTCAGCATCACCACAGGATCCCCTCCAAGTGCTGTGAGGCTGGGCAGTTCAGGGACTTTGCAGCCCATGAATTCTGTTTGGATTTGGAGAATTGCATCTGGCAATCTGAGCCACTGCAAGCTCTGATCAAAATTTGAGGCTTGGTTGGCTCTTCCACAGCTTTGGCCTCTGTAATGAAGCGAGCAGGATTTGGCAGAAGAAATCCCAGAACCTGGCACAGAGATGACAATTAGTTTCTTATGATGAAATACCAAAACGCAGAGGGATGCAGTTCATTCGCCCAAGTCAGAACCTCAGCACAGCTCAGGGTAAGCATCCTGGTTTGCAGCGGACAGCTTGGTGGGTTCCTGCAAAGGCACCTGGAGAGCATGAAATGTGGGTTTCCCATGAGCCACCTGAGGTGGAGAGAAGCATGAGGTGGAGAGAAGCAAGAGGGAGATGCTGCCTGAGATCTCTGAAGGGCAGCAGCAAGCACACTTGCTCACAACCACAGTCCTGGGAGAGGGTCCAGCCAAGCCACCGGTGGCCTGGGGGAACTGGCAGAAGGCTCAGGCCGGTGTGTTTTGGAGGATCAGGTTTGTCCGGCGGTGCCGGGGGTGAAGCAGCACATCCCGGGAGCGTGGAGGGACTCCAGGGCAGAGGCAGCGGCTGGGTGCTGCTGAGGCAGCGCAGTCGAGATGCTTTCGGGCATGGGGACTGATGCCAAGCACTTCACCTCTGCTTGAACGTCATTGCTAAGGCAAACAAAGGCTCCTGGAGCTTGTTGACAGGGAGGTTTATTGAGATGAAATCTTTGCATCGGGTTATGTGTTCTTGTTTTGAGGAGCTTAAACTATGTCCAAGATCAGGTTAGATTAAATCCTTGACTTCCACTGCCATCCTGGAAGTCTCATCTAGCCCGATTTGCATTTTCATCTGCATACTAATGCTGGGCTTATAATCAGCAAGAAAAACTTCCCAGCTCATTGGTCCAAAGGTAAACGTCTGCAATGGAAAGCAAACAGGGAGGAAGGCTCCTGCCGCTGTGCTGCTCGAACAGAAGCTCCCCCCGTGCCGCACGTAGAGGATTTGCCATATCCTGACTGACAGGACACCGGGGGCTCCGCCGCCTAATCCCGAGAGCTGCGTGTCTGGCGTGAGGATGTGCACGGCTGGGGCTGTGTTTCGAGAATATTACAGTGTGTTTGACACAAAGTCTGGCTTCACTGAGCCAGGTTTATCACCTGATAAAAGCTGCTACACCCAAACATCACGGGGAGAGCGGAGGGCCTGCTATTAACAGGGGAAGGAACAGGTGAATAAATCCAGGACTTCTGCTTTCGTGCAGGTGGGGTGCAGATTTAGGCTGAAGGAGAACAGTGTTCCCTGTGTGACTCCTAAATTTCACCGAGGCCCTGCGTACACCGACCACCAGCAGCTGGTAACACGCCGCAGGTTTGCAGGAGTCAGGAGGAGGAAGGGGGATGAGCGCGTGGAGCCGAGAGGCTGGAACCAGCCGCCCTTCTGGAGGGAGAGACTATTCTTGGGTGGGTATTTGGATGCCGTTCAGAGGAACCTGCCTTGTCACATTTAAATTCCTCTCCCCGTGGTGGCACAGTGACAGAAGCCTTCCCGTATGGCGCCGTGGGAGGGAAAGCTTCCTCCTGCCATTGTCTGTGGCGGATACCAAACGGCGCGCTGGGTGCCTGCCATCGGCAGCGGGCTGGCGCTGCGCCGGTCGGTACCCCTCAATAGCGCTGTCTGCTCGGCGGGCAGCGAGAACCCTCATCCCCGCATCCCCCCAAAGCCAGGAGAGCGCAGTGTTACCCCCATCGCGGGGACCCCGGCTGCAGACCGTCATTGCGAGGCATTTAAACACACCGTTTAACTTCCCCAAATGCTCTGCTTTGCTAAACCTCTTCACTTCCAGTTTCTCTGCATTTTTGATCTCCTCGCCACACATGCTGCCAATTACTATGCAAAATAATCACGTTAATTTCCAACTCCGTTAGCAAACAGCCAATAAAATCTCCGGCGCTTGCCAAGAGCGGAGGGCCTGGCGCTGGGAGCGCGAGCGCGGGGCTGCCTGCCGGGGGCGC
>NW_009646404.1:1654430-1678545 GCF_000708025.1 Charadrius vociferus | reverse complement strand
CTGTCCTGCCCGAGGCACTGCATCCCACCGCGGTTCTCACGCTGCCATCGCAGAGCAACGCCGTGTCACCCCCACCCCGACCTGAACTCATACCTGCCCCAGTTCCCTGCAGCCAGGGACAACACCAACAGGTCTGGTCCTGAAGGCAGGCACTGCATTCCCGCAAAACTTTCCCAGAGGAAACATTTCTCCTTCTGTACGTGAAAGTTTCCTGAAAGTTTCCAGCACCGCGGTTCTCACGCTGCCATCGCAGAGCAACGCCGTGTCACCCCCACCCCGACCTGAACTCATACCTGCCCCAGTTCCCTGCAGCCAGGGACAACACCAACAGGTCTGGTCCTGAAGGCAGGCACTGCATTCCCGCAAAACTTTCCCAGAGGAAACATTTCTCCTTCTGTACGTGAAAGTTTCCTGAAAGTTTCCAGCAAATTGGGGTTACAGTAAAGCAAGGTTGGGGTCAGCCCGTCCTGCGCCAGAGGCAGACGTGCAGCCCCGCTGCAGCACACAATGGTACAAGGGAATTAATCACCGTGGCTAAGCTCCTTCCCTGCCACCGTGTCACAGCCGCGCCACCCTAATTGTGCTTGTTAAGTGGAGTGTCTTCCTTGCACTTGGTTGAGGCCGCAGATGTGTCAGGTAAGACAGCCTGGATCGACGCCGTTTGACAGGCGATGCCTTCCCAGCCAGCCTGCTCACGGGGCTTCGGGGCACCGCCGCGCGTTTGCAGTGCCCCAACCCCTGAGCGGGGAATGGGGATCGGCATGGCGTGCCCCGGAGAGAGCTCCTGCCCACTGAGGAGGGCATCTTCCCGGAGCCGAATGACCCGAATGTCCCCGGTGCGCTGCGGGAAGGAACAACTCCGGCTGCTGACATCCCTTATCTGCCCCGCTCTCCCCATGCAGCTTCTGCTGGGAAGGCACCAGCCTCCTGGGGAAACATGTTCTCATTGCCAGGAACGATAAACCCCGACACTGTCCCAGCCCTTCGGGAAAGGCCGTTATTTCTGTTTGACTCCCTGCCCTCCTAGAGGCTTTGCCACAGAGGACTCTCGGCTGCTCTGCCCTTTCATTGCTGCGCTTAGCACGGGCCAAAGCCACCTGCGTGTTCAACACTTCGGGCGTTGCAGGTAATCCCAATAGACGTTTCTGTGTTATCTGACTGGTCACGAATACTTTGCTCTAAGGAAGAGCTGGCTCCGCTGGCCCCTGTTAGCGATGCTCAGTTCGAATCTGGTCGCTGCTGTCAGCAGTGGGCTCGGGAGCGGGGAGAGGGCTGGGGAGCTGTAGCTGTTCTGAGCACCCGTGCTGGCCAGTGCCAGGGGCAGGGACACCCTTCCCAAAAGCCACCAAAGCCCCAGGCACTAATGGTGACCCCACTGCTGACAGGCTGTCGAGACTCTTGGTCCCAGCAGCAGCCCCAGTACTCAGCAAAGGGCAGCTCTGCCAGACCCCGGCTCTCTGCCACCTTCCCTGTGCATGCCCTGTGCCCCCACTGCGGGGCCGGGGCCAAGCAGCTCTTCCCGCTGTCACCTGGGGCTTTTCCAGACTCCAGATATTTGCTGCGGAAATGGTTAGCGAGCTGCTACACCACTTAGTGACACACAAGTCTATGGGGCTGGATGGGATCCACCCAAGTGTACTGAGGGAGCTGGCAGAAGTGCTCACCAAGCCACTCTCCATCATTTATCAGCAGTCGTGGCTAACTGGGGAGGTCCCAGTGGACTGGGAGTTAACAAATATGACGCCCATCTACAAGAAAGGCAGGAAGGAGGATCTGGGGGACTACGGGGCTGTCAGTCTGACGTCGGTGCCAGGGACGGTTATGGAGCAGATCATCTTGAGTGCCATCACATGGCAAGTACAGGACCACCAAGCAATCAGGCCCAGTCAGCATGGGTTTGTGAAAGGTAAGTTCTGATTGACTAACCTGACCTCCTTCTATGACAAGGTAACCTGCTTAGTGGACGAGGGAAAGGCAATGGATGTCGTCTACCCAGACTTTAGTAAAGCCTTTGGCACCGTTTCCCACAGCATTCTCCTGGAGAAACAGGCTGCTCATGGCTCAGATGGGCATACTCTTCGCTGGGTGAAAAACTGGCTGGATGGCCAGGCCCAAAGAGTGGTGGTGAATGGAGTTAAATCCAGTTGGCGGCCAGTCACAAATGGTGTTCCCCAGGGCTCAGTATTGGGGCCAGTTCTCTTTGATATCTTTATTTGGACAAGGGGATCAAGTGCACCCTCAGTAAGTTTGCAGATGACACCACGTTGGGCGGGAGTGTCGATCTGCTTGAGGGTAGGATGGCTCTACAGAGGGATCTGGACAGGCTTAGATCAATGGGCTGAGGCCAATGGGGTGAGGTTCAACAAGGCCAAATGCCGGCTCCTGCACTTGGGTCACAACAACCCCGTGCAGCACTACAGGCTCAGGAAGAGTGGCTGGAAAGCTGCCCGTCAGAAAAGGACCTGGAGGTGTTGGTAGATAGCTGACTGAATATGAGCCAGCAGCGTGCCCAGGTGACCAAGAAGGTCAACACCATCCTGGCTTGTATCAGAAACAGCATAGTCAGCAGGACTGGGGCAGTGATCATCCCTCTGTACTCAGCACTGGGGAGGCTGCACGTTGACTGCTGTCTTCAGTTTTGGGTCCTTCACTGGAAGAAAGACATTGAGGTGCTGGAGCATGTCCAGAGCAGAGCAACGAAGCTGGTGAGGGGTGTAGAACACAAGTCTTATAAGGAGAAGCTGAGGGAACTGGGTTTGTTTAGCCTGGAGAAAAGAAGGGCGAAGGGAGACCTTATTGCTTTCTACAACTACCTGAAAGGAAATTGTAGCGAGGTGGGGGTTGGTTTCTTCTCCCAAGTAACAGGTGATAGAACAAGAGGAAATGCCCTCAAGTTGCAAGAGGGGAGGTTTAGGATGGGTATTAGGAAAAATTTCTTCACTGAAAGAGTTTTCAAGCATTGGAACAGGCTGCCCAGGGAGTCACCAACCCTGGAGGTAAAGATGTGCAGACGTAGTGCTTAGGGACATGGTTTAGTGGTGGACTTGGCAGCTCTAGGTTAACGGTTGGACTCGATGATCCTAAAGGTCTTTTCCAACCTAGATGATTCCATGATTCTACCTCCAGTTTGGGAGCACTTGGGGACCAGCAGTGATGGATGGTGGTGGTGGCTGCCCTGGGCAACGTCAGGCTCGTATGGAAAGACGTCTCCTTCCTCGTCACAGAAGAAAAAAAGCCATAATCTGCCCTAACTGCTGCTGTGTTTTTCTTATTCATCACACTGGAAGCTCATTTCTACCTGCCTGGGACCTGCTACTGCTCTGGCAGTGGAGAAGTGGGACAGCTGGCAGGGAAGCAGTGGGATGGGCATGCCCTGCTCCCTGTCACTGCAGCCAGACCAGCAGGATGAGTCCTGCTGACCAAAGCCAGAGGCAGATGCCCACAGGTGAGGCCCCAGATGCCCCGGGGAGGGGTTGCAGCACCGGCCCCATGCCCACCAGGGGCGGCAGGAGGCCCAGGTGGGTCCCAAGAGTGGGCGAGTGGATTTGGGGAGTTGTCATGGCAACAGCATCACTGACTGTCACACTGGGGACAACCTGGAAGGGTGTGCCAGGGCATGGTGGGGGCTGCTCGCACTCTGCGTTTGCCAGGAGCAGTGCAGGATGCGGGCAGGTATTAGCACAGGGGTCCGGTGAGGCCAAGGCAGGCAAGGGGGGGGTCGCACCACTGCGTGGCCCCACTGCACTCCAGGGCACGTGAACAAAACTCCACCATGATGCTTCTTTTCTTTGGAAATCAAACCTGGTGACAACATGTCTCTGAATTCAATGCCTTCCACTGGATTAGCTCAAGAATGTACCGTACTGCCTTTGGGAACGTGCAATGTTTTCTTTTAAATCTACAAATTCCTGTTTGTTAGCTAGTGGTGTGACCTGAAATGCTGCGCTCAGTGTGCTCTTTTGCTGACAGTGTCTCTGCTTGCTATCTCCATCTCACCTCCTGAGGGGTTAAACTGTAATCTTGAGGCTGGGAAATGGTACATGTTAGGCAAGGTCTGAGGAGCTGAGCCTGGATCCTAGAATGGCTGTGGGGACCGGGGATGCCAAACAGGCCGTCAGACTCCAAGAGATACGCATGGGGAGACGTGTCACCGCAAAGGAGCAGTAAACAGTTTCGAGGTTGGGCTGAAGGCTTCAAATCCTCATTTTCCAGCAGGGGAAAGTCTTCCTGTGCGTGTTTGCATGTGTCTGTATGTCTCTGCCTCTGACGAGAGAGCCAACGATCCAGCAGCGGCAGTTGCTAGAAGATACACGTAGTGAGAGTGTCCCCGAAGGAACATATCCAGCTTCAGGAGGAGCCTCTCCCTGCACCCCTCGTCCTCCCATCACCTCTGTCCTGGTGCGTGTGGAGCCACAGCCTCCCTCCGCTTTCACCGCTGGCAGCGCGAGGGGTGGCCCTGTGGACCCCAGGCAGCAGGACCTTTTGTGCACTGGCCTGCTCTTAAGCACCCAATTAACCCAGCTGGCTCCAGTGGTTTTTTAGAGAGTGGCTGACCTGCTGGCCTGAATCACAGAATGGCCAGGGTCAGAAGGGACCTCTGGATGATCATCTAGTCCAACCCCCATGGCCTGGGGCTGTGGTGGAGCTGGGGGTCCCTGGGCTCTGCTGCTCCTGGCCCCAGCGGCGCCGAGGGGTGACCGGCAGCTGGTGGCTCTTCCCTGCCTCCACCCTGTCCTTCAGCGCAGCTCCCCGGGAAGCTCCGCAGCCTCAGCTCCCCACAGCGAATCTCAGCTGGACAGGAATGACCTGCGGCGGATGCACAGCCGCTGCGAGGAGCAAACCTTCAGCTGGCGAAGGATCCGCCCTTCGCAGCCCAGTTACCAGTGACGCCTCCTACGCATCTCCTCTCTATTTACAGACATAAATCCTCGGCGTATCACAAGAAAAGGTGCAGCTTTGCCAGCCAGACTTGTAAACCACTTTACAGTAGCCCACGACTCTGACATAGATGTTTTAACGTGGCACCATTTGTGTGCTGAAGCTACGGCTGAGTCAGCAATTGCCACGGGAACCCCCTGTCCCAGGGCTTGTAGCACGGCCACCAGAACCCTTCGTGCGGGTGTAGCCCCCTGGCTCCTCACCCTGCCTGCCGGACCCCCCCGATGCAGCTGGGGGGCTGCAGCCACCCTGGCTCGGGACTCAAAGCCAAGCCCCAGCTCTGCCCCGTGCTCCCGGAGAAGCTCGGGCCACATCAGCAGAAGCAGCTGAGAGAAGCTCCAGAGGCTTCCACCCTGCCCAGGCATGGGAAATAGCAACTTTTCAAAAGTTAATTAGCTCTCTGTCAATTACCGTACGCTAAAGAAGGTAATTACCTTATCACTTACAGTACTCCCGCACTTCTGGAGAAGGCAAACATTCCTCCTCCCTGCCTGGCACAAATGATCCCCGCACTTAACCGCCAGCCTCACCGCCCCACCGCCTGCGGGGACCATGGCAGGTGATTTCGGTGCCCCCTGGCCGCAGGCTGCCCCGGGCACTGCACCAGCGTGCCCCAACCCGCGCGGTTCCCCGGCAGGTTGGGCTTTCTGCACTTGCAACTATTGGGAAAAGTGTGAAAAGCAGAACTGCAGCGAGTCCCCGCTCTGCCGCGCGGCAGCAGCACGAGCCCCAGCGGGTGCTGGGGAGGGGGTGTCATGGCAGGTTGGGGTCAGGCCTGGGCACAGACTGTGCTGAGCTCCCACGCCTGGCTCTGCTCTGTGCCCGTGTTCGGTTCTCTCCCGCTTTCCTACAGATGCTCCTCCACACCCTCCCCAAGGGCTGCGGGTGAGGAGAGGGAGGGATACACTTGGTGCTCCCAGGTCCCAGTGGGATGCAGCGCCTTATCCTGGTCGGCACTGCCTGGTGAGTTCTTCTTTGGTGTTTTGGTGTTTCCCGGGGTCTTCCCTGCAGCAACAGCTTGGCAGGCTCACTGCAGAAACAGTCCCAAGTTCATGAACTCCATCTCCAGAGGAAGACGTTCTCCTCACGGCGGCTTGACCTGCAACATCTGCGGCCAAGCAGCGTATCGCAGGCGTGTCAGGATAGGAAATCTCCATAAAAAATCTCCATAAAAAATGAAGCAAAATAAAAAGGTTCCATTGTAATCCTATTAATGCATCTCCACACAGGTTGGTATCTCCTGAAGAACACTTCCCATTAAAGAAATCAATTTAGTATTCGGCTTTCTTCCTGTGGTGCATATTGAAGTGGGATTTGACAATGATGGAAAACAGATTTGTGTTAAATACTGCCAATAATGTCTCATAGCTCAAGGTTACAGCTTCTTGTGAGCGACAGACGCTCGTAATCCAACGCGTTGAAAATACTGCACTCCACTATCAATTATCCGGAGTTATTAGGTTTTAAAATAAACTGCACATCCGGACTTCAGGCCACACGTTTATTGTACATTTTCCTTGCAGTTGCTTCACCCTCTTCTGGGCTTTCTGAGGCTTTCTGCGGCCGTCTGCTGCCAGCCCGTGCAAAGCGCAGGGCTGCTCTGCGGCGCAGATGGGTCCGGGTCCGGCTCCAGCTGCAGACCCACCCCAGCCCGTGGCCTCGAAAACCCGCTCGGTGCAGAGTCTGTGTCCTCGATGACCCCGGATTTCAGACCTGGATGGAGCTCCTGACTTCGGAGAGGCTTACAGCAGACAGGTAATTTCTTGAGCCTCCTCTGTTTGGTTAAACACAAACTGCAGGTTTCAGATTTACCAGTTTAGTTGGTAATTTCAAACAACTGTTTTTCTTCCTCTGCTTTCTCAGAAGCCCACAGAAAAACAGTTTGCTTTGTGTCCTAAATCCTGGCTTTGATGCTTGACAAAAGCTTTCTTTTCTTTGAGAAACAGAAATGAAGCTAAACATTAATGGGTCCTTTTCTTCTCACTTGAGAAGGCAGGGGAGCCTTGCAGGGGAGTCAGAAGACCTTTCAGAGCATCTTTTTATTTTGAGGCTGCGGAAATATCAGCCGAGCCGGCGGCTGCCCCTGTGAGCTCCTTCTGCCAAGGAGATGCCCAAGCAGAAACACCAAGTGACATGGATCTCACGGCAGCCAGGTGCCAGCACCGCACCTCTGCTGCCCAGGGGCGCGCGGGGAGCTCGGTTTCAGCAGTGCCACAAGGAAAAATGGGACAATCTGGGAAACACACAGCGGGCTGGATTTCAGCCGCTGCTTGGGGATGCGCAGCATTACGTGGCTGCGGAGGAGGTACTGCCAAGCGCCAGGGAGCAAAAACAACAGCCAGAGCTGGGGAAACAGAGACATAACTGACAGGTAGGAAGTGCAAAATGCATGCACGCTTCAGTAGCGGGGTCCAGATTCCAGATTCCTACGCACTCACTGCTAGGAATCATCCCAGTGATTTTTTTCCCCCTAATTTGCAAGTCAGTAAAGCCATAAAATCGTAGAATGGTTTAGGTTGGAAGGGACCTTGAAGATCATCTAGTTCCAACCCCCCTGCCATGGTCA
This sequence comes from Charadrius vociferus, assembly GCF_000708025.1. Taxonomy (NCBI): domain Eukaryota; kingdom Metazoa; phylum Chordata; class Aves; order Charadriiformes; family Charadriidae; genus Charadrius; species Charadrius vociferus. The sequence continues at coordinate 1,671,041 of NW_009646404.1, read as the reverse complement.
GGGACACCTCCAACTAGACCAGGTTGCTCAAAGGCCCATCCAGCCTGGCCTTGAACACCTCCATACAGAAGCCTTGTCCCATTTTTGATTTGCATTTTTGAAGCAGTGTTCCTTGGGACAAGGAGTCTGTGGCATAAGTCCTTATGGACATCACTTTCTTCAAGCAAGAGGCTTGTACAAGGGTAAGCTTGAGCTAGCCCAGTGTGGCTACGAGTTGATCATAAACTGGGGCACAGCCAAATCTTTTGCAGACCACAAAGACATTCATTGGTCCTACAAAACCCAGGATAACAGTGAATGTTCCTGATTCCTGTCTATCAGCACTTCATTAAGCAATTACAGATCTACAGACATTTCTTTTCTATAAAGTGTTCCTGCATCAATGGCAACAGCCTGCAAATATTCTAGAGGCATAAACAGAGTAATTAATCAGGGTGCTGTAATGGCAAGAAATTAACATAAGGAAAACACAGACTGAATATCGGAGAAAGTTTTCTGGCAGCAAACCGTGTTAACCAGAGAATCGCCATCCCAGGGACAGGGGGAAACTCCACAGCACGACAAATGTCAGAGATCCCTGGCAAATATCCCAGAGGGAATGCACAAATGCTGCCTCGTGAGATGGACAGGATGATGCAATATATGACTTGGTTTTTCCTAATATCCATCACTGAGTGATTTCTAATCATGATTCACCACTCTGGGTAAAGGCGCATTCATTCACGGCTTGCCTGGCAAGGCAGCAACGTACTCACCGAGGTCTCCCCCCTTGGTGAGAGCATTTGCTACCCAGGTCTCCCCGTGCTCATTCGGCTGCCCTGCCACAGGCTGGGCTTTGAGGCAGGTTATTTCATTGCAGCAGGTTATTTCTTTGTAGCACGCAGTCCCTGCGCACATGCCATCAACCTGTGTACTGCCCGGGCAGGCGGAGTGGCCCAGAGCCACTGTTTGCCAAACCTGAGAGGAGCGAGGCGCTGCCAGCACTGGTTTCTGGTGGGCTGGCTGCTCCCAAGCTGGGCATGCCAAACGCTGCCTGTAGCCGAGCGCTGGAGCTTGCGCCCACCGCAGCCCTCTCACCCGGGGACACAGCCCCCGCAGCACTGCTGGCGGACTGCAGCACAGGGCTCTGCCTGGGAGGGCACTGGAACCGGCTGTACTGGGTCCTAGGAACTGCCAGTCCCACAGAATAAAACCAGTTTCCGTTTGGATTGCTCTTTCCACATATGTTAATATTTTGGGGCAGAAAACGGGGGTAACTGCAATTCTACAGCTGCAGCCTCGCCTGGGAGCGGGGGCTCAGGGAAAGTGCGGTGGGACGGGACTGGTTCCAGGCAAACAGTGGTGGTGGTGGTGGTGGGGTGTTGGACCAGATGATCTGCAGAGGTGCCTTCCAACCCCACCATTCTGTGATTCTGTGAAATCGCACGTCTGCCTGACAGCTACCAGCATCATCCTGCAGCGCCGCATCAGAGACCCGCTCCTGCACGGCAGCTGCGAGCGGGAACGCTGGGCTCCAGCCAGCCTTTGAAAGAGCAAAAACTGCAAGGTGCAGGAATAAAATTATCCCAAGTCATAGATTCTATTTTTACAGCAGCTTCCCCAGAAATTTGGGCACGCTGTAGCGAGAGCAAGGGCGCTGCTGTACCTGCGCTGACCTTCTCCCGAGAGACCCCTGTAGGCACGGTGAAGCCCATTGCTGAACTCGCAGGTCGGCTGAGGTTGAAACCCACTGGTCGTGGTAGCCCACCTCTTCCCTGCTTGTGTCACCTGCACGGCTCTGACCGTGCTGTGCAAAGCCTGTTTGCTACACGCCACCGCGAGCTTTGTGCATTTTTCATGATGACTAAACATGCCCGGTGTTCCTGCCAGCCTCCCATTAGCCACGGAGACTCCGCTGCCCCGTGCCACCGTGCCCATACGCAGGACAGCCAGAGCCCCCCCGTTTCCAGGTGTGCTGTGCAATTCTGGAAACAACAACAAAAAAAAAGCTCTCCATAGCTATGGCAAAGAAATTAATCCAAAGGGTTGGGACATAGGCAGCTGCTGCCGGCTGCTTTCTCAACGCCTTCAGAAGGCTGTGCCCTACCTGTTGTGATGCTGGAGGTCAAAAGCAGAGAAGACACCAGCTGATTTTACAGCACATGCCAGGAACTTGGTGGAGGAACAAGTGTCGCTAACACAGTCTTGGAGTGTGCCTTGTGCAGCTGCCGTGGATGGCAAGGTTACCTTTACCTGCCATCACAGGGGAGGCAGACGCTTGTAGGACGCGTCCCCTCGAACACTGACAGATCATTTGCTCCGTGCGTCCTGTTGCAAACAGATGTCTCTGTGCAACAGAGCAGCCACCCGAATGCTAAAGCAGTTTGTTCCCGGCGCTCCATAAAGATGTTATATTTGTTCCCAGAAGTTAATCTTTAAAGATTTTTAGAGCGATCAATAACAAGTGGCTGTATGCAGAGCAGCCTGGAGCGGCATCCAGGAGCACCTCCCAGCACAATGAGCACTCATGCTGAGACCAGTGCCAGCTGGTGGTGACGTCCCCCGTAGCTTGGGGCTGGCAAGTCACCATCATGGCACCGGAGGGCTCGGGGGACTGGGACGTGGAGACCCACAGCACTGGGGGCTCTTGGCACTGAGTCCGGGTGCCATCGAGGGACCTGGGCAGCACTAAGCCAGGCCAGCAGTGGTGGAGGTTCCCAGGACGCATCAAGACCTGCTGGCATGGGGCTGTCACTGGTGGCACACCGAGCCCCAACTGCATCGGGGGGTTCCCACATGCCCGTCGTGTGTCACAGCCTCTGGCTGCTGCCTGCTCCCCAGCCAGGCTGTGGGCACACAGACGTCTGTAAGGAGCAAGGGGAAGTTTAGCTTCAATCTGGCAGGCAGATTAGCAGGGAGAGGAGCGCTCAATGCCAAGAAATTGGAAAACCACTTCATTTGCGTTGGGCAAACAGCGTGATGCTGGGCTGCGCTGCTGGCGGGGACAATATGTGCTGAACGAAACGTGCCCGTTTCCTCAGAGCGCACAGTCCATCCCAGTCCCGCAGCGACTGCTGGAAAAGTGGGTGCCTTTGATTAGGCATGGGTAACGCCTCGTCACCCTCACAGAGCTCCCCCAGGCGCTTCCTTGGGCCCCTGCTCTTCTCCTCTTGAGCAGGAACCAGCCCAGCTGCCCCTCGGTCCCTGCTCCAGCGCTGTCCTGGCTCCCTAGACCAAGGGAGGACTGGGCGCTGCCTGCGTGGGCACTTGCCCTCCGGTCTGTTTCGGACCTGAGACGCCCATCGCTTTGGCATGTGGCGCTGGAAGACAGCCAGGACGTGAGCATGAGTGTTTCAGGAAAACACCCCGGGTCCCAGCAAACCCCCTCCCACCCTCTGAGAAGAATTTCCATATTCATGAGTCTTATCACTCCCCTCAAGCTGCTGCGTGAACGCAAGCAATTCAAAAAGCAGCACCACACAAAGACAGATTTTGAAGCCGTCGGGGGAATCAGTAATACAGTTTCTCAAAGACTCGCTCGCCCTGCGCCTGTCCTGCCTGATTTAAGCTTGTGCTCCAGCACCGCTAGTCCCAAGGCGGTGGCTTAGTCCAAGCAAGGCCAGTGCGGGTCTAACATCCCTTGTGGCACTTCACGTTTAGCAGCTGGTGCAGGGATAGAAGTCCTCGCACTACCCACAGAGTGGGACACTCATTCTTCCCCCCGGGCACCGTCCCCCCGAAGGGCTGTCTCCCTGCTATAGGGAGGGTGGGAGCAGGCTCCTGGCGAGGTGCTGGAGGACACGGGTGCCTGGGTGCGCACCGGCTGCGGCAGAGCTGGAGCAAGCCTCCAGGTTGCCAGATCAACGCTGTGACCGGCTACAAGCCACTGCAATCAGCCGGCCCGGCTGAGCAACGCTCCCAAGCTGGGATGGCCGTGTAACCTTTGCTGTTTGCAGCTTTCAGCCCTGCCGGAGCGTTGTATTTAGCATTTTATTAAGGGGAGCCATTATCATTTGAAAAAACATTCCAGACTTTGTCGGTGCTTATCCTTGTCTGACTCTGCAAAGCTTGTTCGCGCTTTTATCTCCTGCAGACTAGATTACAGTAATGCCTTGCAGCTCGCCGGCTTGCCAGGAGGACTGATTACCAGCCCCCTGCCCCGCAGGGCAGTGCCAAAGCCCTGCGCAGAGCGTGGCCACCGTCAACCCAACGCCTCACCCCAGGGCTGCTCCCAGGCGGTTTTCCCTCTTGGAAAGGTCTCGAAAGAAAAGTGGTCCAGGTCACCAGCTTTAATGAGCGCTCCCATCACCCCGGCCATGAAGCGCTGCCAGGGTTCTGCAACCATCACAGCTTCCATTTGGGGTTTGCCCCCCCCGGCAGAGGAGCCTGTGGCATTCCATCGGCTGTCTTTCCGCTGTGACAGGAGGGCGGCTGCTCTTAACGGTGTCCCAGTTGTTTCACTGCTCACCCCTCGCTATAGGCAGCGATGGTGCCTGGCGCTGTAGAGCAAAACTCTTCTGGCATTCATGAGGCCAAACACATCTGTTAATGCTCCACTAGACTGGTGCAAAACTGTCTTGGGAAGTGACTGCCAGAAACCTCCTCCTGCCAGGAAAGGTCCAAAATGCCATTTACACCTTCAGGCAACGACCGCAGCAGGGGGCGCCGGGGGCCGGCTGCACTGTTCAACCCCTTCCCTGCACGCACCCACCCACGGAGAAGGGAACGCGCTGGGCACCGCACTGCCCCATCACACCCGGTCCGCAGAGCCCACTGCCCCTCACGGGACCGCCCGCAGCCACGGACACCGGGCACGCACCCAGCGATGCTCCTGGACCAGGGAGCAGGGGGGAAGAGGGGGGGAGCAGGGGGGCAGCAGGGCTACCAGCAAGACCTCCGCTCCCGGGCTCCTCCGCTCACAGTGCTGCCATCGCCCGTTCCCGTCGCGTGCCAGCTCCTGCACAAACAGCCATGCTGCTCTCCCTGTGCTGTTCTGCTACAGGCTAAATTAATTATTTCTAATAAACCCCTGTTTAAATTACAGAGCCAGGCAGGGGCTAGCTGATTGAAAGCTTTTCACTCCATTAGCTTTACTGCAGTCAGCTGTGGGCCAGGCAAAGCCTCCGACTGTACCCCTGCGATGGGCTGGGGGGGGGTCCCGCAGCCCCCCCCCTTCCTCTGCTTTCACACCAGAGGATCTCGGCCACCCCTTGGGGGCTGGGGACAGTCCGAAGGGGCTCACCACATGCCTGATCACACGCCTCAGCTCTGGGAGACCGGGAGCAAACACTTCATCTGGTCTGTGCCAGTGACGGAGATGATGTCCCAGGCAACAGGGAGATGGGGACAAGGTGGCAGCGCTCTGATCAGGGCTCACAGCTGCTATTTTGGGGAAAGTGCAATGATAATACACGCTAGGCAAAGAAAGTGAATTTATAGCCAGCGCTGCTTAATGAGCAGGTGTTTCCAATAGGCAGCTACCGTCAGCAGATTTGCAGAGGTAATGCTGCTTTGCAGAGGCAGATGCTGGGACAGGGGACGCACCACGGGGGAAGAGGCTGAAGCACTTGGGTAGGACTTACCCTAACCCGCCCCGGGGTATCTCAGCTTTATCAGCCTGAGCCCAGGCAGGGGAAGCAGAAACACTTACAGGCAGCAGGTTGATTTCAGCACGTTGCAGTCAGTGCATCTAAGCTTGTCTGGCTTCCCCCCACAACTTATCTGAACTCTTCCCAGATGGCTTTTATCTTTAAACTACTGTACAGCAATACAAAAAAGGACAACAATAATTTAAGATCCTCTTTGACTGCAAGCTAATACCAATTCACTCCATTTGCCAAAGGATGGTACTTCCCCTTCTTTATATAGCCTCTGTGATTTTTTCAGCATATGCAGATAATCTCATGCTCCTCGTAAATGCAGCTGTAAACTTTCCTCCCTCTGCCCCCTTGCAAGTGCATAAAACCTGCAGGATAACCAGCGTCATCCCAGGAGGCCTCTCTGGAGAGGCAACAGCTAAAATGGGGCAGCAGCAGCCGGGCAGGTCATGGGGGGAGCTCTCAGAAACTGGTACCCATCCCATGCCCCCTTCACAGGCCTGAGCAGAGAAGGGAGGGCCAGTGCAAAGCGAGGGAGCCTGAATTCCTCTTTGTGCTCTCCACAACTGTGGCTGCCATCTGGGAAGGTCTCCACGGGCAGTGCTCGGGATGGGCATGTGCTGGGGAGCATGGGACCTCCGGATGCTTTCTAGGGCTGACTGGCTTCAAATCAGCTCCTGCTCTATCTCAGAGCCTGCCTGGTCCATACCAACGCTTCTCGGGGCTGTCTGGAAGGAAGTCCTGGTTACAGACCAGCCAGGAACGGTTGTCTTCTCCTGAAAAGATTTTGAAACATAAAAAGCTCCTCCCATATGGATGAAAGATTGACGTCTTGGAAAATTTTGTGATCTCCCACTGAATTATTCGGGGTCCATAGAAATGCCTTCTCAGATTTCAACCCTATTAGTTTGTGTTTTTTTTCACATGCTAGGTCTTAATTAATTAAGCCTTCAAATTCTGACTCATTTTCCAACCTGTTCACTAAAGCAGCTGAAAGAAGGTGTTCTGTCAACAATGGAACTTTTCCCCCAAACACTTTAAAATCTGAAGGTTCATCAAAATCAACCTGAGTTTGCAAACTGTTTAGGTTTTGACTTAGCAGCTTTTTTTTTTTTTTTTTTTTTTTTTTTTTTTTTTTGTGGCAAAAAGAATGGTTAAGAAATGCTCCCAGGCATCTCTGCTGCAGATTCTGGGAGAGCAAAGGGGGCTGGCACAGATCTCTGATCCTCAGCCAATTTTTCCAGCACCGGATTATAAGCATCCTTCTTCCTCTTGCTGGAGTGCAGACAAAAACTGCATGTTCTTGTAAAAGCCTCCAACCATAAAGAAGACAAAATGGTGTGATGTTTAAGAGAGCCCAGTTTCCTGGCTACGGCTGTGTGTCTATGGGGTTACGCGTTGGCAGCTTGGCCCGTTGCTGGCCCCCATCACTCTCAGGTACCCCTGGCGTGGAAGTACATCTTAGGCTGAGCAGTGGGAAGATGCCACCATGAACATCTGGCTGCATTGTTCCCAGGCACAGAGTAGACCTTTCCATGTGAGCAAAATAACGAAAGCCCTTTCCCCGACCACAGAATCCTCCTGTCTCTCCACTGGCTGCTCTCCCTCAGCTCTTCACTGAGGGCAAGAATAGAAATAAGCACTTTCCTTTGGTCTTTGATGGTGAAACTACCAGAAGTACGGATATCTCAGGCTGCTGGGAAAGGGTGCTGACACCCAGGGCCTGGGCTCAGCGCCGACCTGGGCTACAGGGTGCCCAGTCAGTTTTGACAGTGAGACTCAAGGTTCTTTAGGTTCTCTTGCAAATGTCCTGCTTGACTGTCCCTGTCCCAGGGACCACCCAGGATCTGTAGGTTCAGCTACATGCACAGCTCCTTCAGCAAACATTTCCCAGTTTACTCCCCCCAAGAAGCAGCATCTAGTTTTTCCAGGCATCGTCTTGCTCATTACAGGTGCCTCCATCCTGCAGATGACAAATCACTCCCTGAATGTACGGGCTGCACAGCATGTCTCTGGTTGAGTTGAGATTTCACCCAGAACCACATCCCCAAGAGTTATTATCGGTTTCATTAGATTAATGATTGCAGAACCACCAGCAGCATAGCAGATGAGGCATTTACTTTTGCATTCGCGTACAGTAGCAACCAGTTGCATGGTTTTGCTTAAATCAGGACAAGAGACTGACTGGAGACTGACACAGTGAGGCGTGATTTCTTGCTGGCTTTAGCAGCAAGGAGACAGATTTATGATGCTTAAAAAATACAGACTGGACTGGGAAATGGACAGAAATCTTCTTGGTCTGTGCATAATGACACAGAAAACTTTAACCCCTTGCACACTATAAATGTCTTCCCAGACTATTCTCAGACTAGACTGGTGGTAGAACCCCCCCTAATATAACGGGGTGAAGAAAGCAAATCAGAAAACATCCTCTCGCTGCCTAGTCTGTCATCTGTGCTGCTAATAGTCATGAGTAGACCACATGGTGGGCATGCTGAGATAAAAGGAAGCTAAGAGATTGTTTGTACCGTTAATACATCTCATGATAAATGATGTGTAAAGTTTTACTGCAAGGTCTTAAGGAGTCTGCGAGCAGGGAACACCAGCTGAGGGAATGCAAATTCAGGGGAAGGATCAAAAGGTAAATCTGGGGAGGGTGGGGAAGGGCTGGGAGCAGCCTGAGCCCAGAGAAGAGAGGCAGGAAAGGTTTATCCCATCTCCTCCAGGTCCGTGTGATACCCCAAAGCCAGACACAAGGTGCAGATCTGATGAGGGCTGGATGAGGGAGGTCGGGACATCACATCGACACTGGGGAGACGAGTCAAAGCCTCCTGCAATAGCTGAAAAACTGAAGCAGCCAAGGCTCATCCTCGTAGCTAAATATGCTTTCTTGCTTCATCTTCTTAAATTTTTTCCTGTGCTATGTCCCAGTGTGAAATGGAATAAAGTTATTCTCCATCCTAAAACCTCCCCTGAGATCTCTGGACCCCCATTCCCTCTGGGAGTGGAGAATTATTGAAGAGGTTGCACCCTGCAAAGTCATGGGGGGGCATTCAGAGCTCGAGCTGCAGAGGTCCCCAGCGCGGGGGCTGTGTCCGCAGGAGGTGTGGGCACCAGGCAGGGGGGGCTCACAGACCGCTGGCGCTGTGACTCCTACAGCACTGTCCTTTGGACACCACTTAGCCTCTCCTTAGCAAACATCTGTGAAACTCAGGGCCGTGACTGCCGTCTGCCAAGGTTTCCTTGAAGCAGCAGCTATGTAGCAGCAAGAGAGATGCCGGCACAGTCTACGCTTTCTGTGCTCATTCAGGCTAACTCTTTTCGTGCTTTGTCCTCGGCTCGTGGCTGCTGAGAAGCAAACAGTAGGTCACCGTGCACCGGTGAGCTGGAGCGAGCTGGTCTCTGTGCCTCCAGCTGGAGCCCATGTTTGAGCCTCTCAGCACCACTCCTGGAACAAACCTGAGGGTCCCTGGGAAGCTGCCACCCACCTGCATCTGCTGCTCTGTGCTGCATCTACTGGTACTAGATCCTGCCGTGTGGACCCTGAGGCTAGCAGGGAGACCTGTGACTGGTGACACTTTGAGCCCCTCTCCTCAGCTGGGACTTGGTGAGGTTCCCAAGGCAGAGGATTAATGCCATGGCTATCTCATAAATGCCATGCAAACACGAAGAGAATTGAGCAAATGATAAAATGGAGATGAATTTTTGGGAGCGGAGAGACTGAATTAAGAAACAAGGCATCAAAATATGCAATTTATGCACAGGAAAGATTTATCTTGACAAGGACTAATATTTTATGTGGAGCAAATAACTCACTAGTAAGAGATATGCACATTTAAAAATGTGGTAATAGAAAGAAAATCCTGGCTTCCCCTACTTCTCATCAGAGTCCCTGACAAGTACAACCTCCTCACCCTGCACTCAGCATTGCCTTGTATTTAAACATCCTCCTCTTCCCTGCCATTCTCCTTCCCCAGCGACTCTCCTCTCCCCGCTGGAGCCTGCCATGTTAAGACGGGATTGTTGTACCAGCTCTCCAAAGTGGAGGACCACTTTCTCCCAGTGACCTACAGACACAACCCCGCGCGTAGACTTTAGGTGCGGAAGTTCCCAGCCCACGTGCTCCGATTGCCCCATTGCACCTGATACTGCATCGCGCCAACTGGTCCCTGCCACTGAGGGCATCTCTTTCTACACAGGAGATGCTCTTCAGCTCAGCAGCATTAGGTATTGATGGTGGTGTGGCTACCATACATCGAGACTGTTTGAGTCCACCCCAGAGGAACTTGTGAAAACCATGACCTATGAAGGTAGGAGCCAGCCCGCGGTGTGACTGGGAGTCAGGACTCCTGTTACGCTCACCTTCATGTCTTTAAAGGGCTCTGCCACGAGGCAATCAGGACGCCTTTTAGAAAGCGTGCTTTAGCAGGCTCCCAGCGCGCTTTCTGTGCCAGACCATCTGTCTGTGCTCCCCATCTCTCCTTGCCACAGCCAGAGATTTGCACAATCGAGCACATTTAACTGTCACTGGAATCTTCCTACCTGGTGCGAGGGCTGTAAGCCTTATCTGCATTTAGGAATTGCGCTAAGCCAGCAGATCTCCTGCATATTTGCTCTTTGAAACCATGCTATGAAAAGCTCTGGCAGGAGGGCCACATAAAGGGAAAGCCCTACATCTCCAGCCTACAGATAAAGCTTTGCACCATACAAGACATTTTGATATTTTATGCTCGAATTTGGCGCTGCTCCAGGAGAGCTCGGAGTTATCTTAAGCTTCGCAAATGCAGAGCTAAAGCATTAGCAGGGGAATTGTTCCTAAGTCAAGGGTTAGAGGCGCACAGCAAAAAGGGTTCTTATGGGGTACTCTCCCGATGGCTTTTGGGGGATAAGTGCATGCTTACACCCCCCCCACCCTGGGGAAACCGCAACACACTCACCAGCGCTAAGCCAAAGGGCTTAGTGAAAAACTACAGCACACCAATTCGTCCAAGCTCCTAAGTACATAAAAGCATCAAAAAGTAAAAATGTATTTTAAACTACGGTGATTAATTAGGATGATGGATGGGGACACGAATCTGGTTACACTGCTTCCTTTGCACAGCTGCAGAAGCTGTTCTGAGCGGAGGAATCCGAGATGTTCAGAACAAGATGTTGCTCTGGATGGTCGCGGCTTGCGCAGCCGTGGGGAATGGCAGGACGTGAGATCGCGGCTACTGAAATTGTGCAAGAGGCTCCTGCCCGCATTAGCCCAGCCAGAAAGGTGCAAGTGAATCAGCTCTGCCTTCGTGCCCACCCTGGGTTGCCCATTTTTGCAGGAGCGGATGGTAGGAGCTGAACAGCTAAAATAGGCGGTCTTGAAATAATCTTGAAGGAGAGAAGCGAGGCAGCTGCTCAAAGGCGTGCGCCAGCCTGGAGCTGAATCTCGCTCAGGGAAAGGTGCCGCAGCAAAGGAGACCCTGCGTCTGATCAGGAAGCTCAGTCAAGAGCTGGAGCGTTTAAACAGCCATAGCAAAGGAACTGGGAAACAGAAAACAGGAAAGAGCAAACGGCTTTTAAACAGTGGAAATGTTCTGCTATGGAGGAGGAGGAGGACTGGAGAGGGAGGATTAGCCATCTATAAATACAAGCAGCACTGAGTTAAAAGGCTAATTAGAATAGCAAAAAGAAATACAGCAGCACATTTCAGGGACTATTTCAACTAACAAAGAGTTTTTCAAATCTGTTTGCAGGAGTGAATATGAAAGAGAAAATTGGATCCCTATGAAATGATTTCAGGAATTGGAGGAGGAAAAAGGTAATGGCAGATCTCTTAAACAGCTAGTCAAGCTCCCTGACATCTTCATCTGCTGCAAAGGTAGAGGGAGACGACAGGCCTCAGTTTTCATGCCCTGGGAGGAAAAAAGAGCTGGTAACAAAGGACGGGTTTGTAAAGAGGTGGGGCACAAAGGGAAGGGCCAGGCATTCTTCCCCCCACAGCCCGGAGAGAAGCAAGCAGTCTAATTATTTCAGGCTGAACTGGAAGGGCCTGAGCTCTGCCCTTGCTCAGGGGCTGGGGGTCTGGGGTGGCCCCGTGATGCTGCGCACGGCCGGGGGGCACTGCCTCCCACCGCAGCCCGGCTGCCATCCCCAGTCCTGGCCTGAACTGCTCCCGGGGACGGGGACGGACGCACGTCCCAGAGGTCGCCGCAGGCGCAGAGCACAACCAGCAGCTCATGGGGCATCAGGGCCAGCACAGAGCAAACCCACGGTCTGTGGAAGTGACCCACGGAGCCCTCTGCGATTTAATACCAACAGCCTCAACATATGCCAGAGATTGCATTTAGCTTCCCCAAAAGCTGGAACAGATGCTCCTCAGGTTCCTAACCTATGAAATACATACATACATGCACATACAGGTACATACATATACATGCCCATATAAATACACACACACACCTGGTACGACACCCCCTGCCCGCCTCATCCTGCAAACACGCGTGGCAGGGCTGGACGGCTGCAAAGCAGTGCCATGAGCTTCTTCCTTCCCCAGCAATGCACACCCTGTTCTCTTTCTCCGTGACAGACTGGTTTAAATGCTCCTTGACCTGACGGCACCTCTGCTGAGGCAAGCGTGCAGCTGGCCTTACGACAGACTGGTTTCATAGAATCATAGAATCGTCTAGGTTGGAAGAGACCCTTGGGATCATCGAGTCCAACCATCTACCCTACTCTACAAAGTTCTCCCCTACACCATATCCCCCAACACCACATCTAAACGGCTCTTAAACACATCCAGGGATGGTGACTCAACCACCTCCCTGGGCAGCCTATTCCAATGCCCGACCACTCTTTCTGTGAAAAATTCTTTCCTAATGTTCAGTCTAAATCTACTCTGTTGGAGCTTGAAGCCATTCCCTCTTGTTCTGTCATTAATTACCAGTGAGAAGAGACCAGCACCAACCTCTCTACAGTGTCCTTTCAAATAGTTGTAGAGAGTGATGAGGTCTCCCCTCAGCCTCCTCCTCCTCAAACTAAACAGTCCCAGCAGTTTGCAGCCCTTACCCCTCTTAGGTTTTCTGGCAAAAATTGTAATCTGTGTGTGATATGGCCTGCAGCTCTTCCTGGACTCAGGGTGATGCCAGAGTGGCTGTGAGGAAGGATGTCTCTCTCTGCTGCCCAGTACGTTCTGATTTTCACCACTCTTTGGGACACAGGAGTGTTTCAGCCCTACAAAGAGCTTGGAGCTGGCCTGAGATGGAGTTTGTCCCACATACCTGCTGGCCAGAGGCAGCATGGAAAAAGCAGATTGTCACCAGTGCAGAGACTACTTTGAACTCACATCCTTCATCTGGGGCCCCAGTAGTTCGGGCTGTAGTATGAGAGTGTCATCCAGCATCTCCAGGTGGCAGCTGGAGAAGAGGGGTGAGCATCCCCAGAGCTCACATGGAGGTAAACAGCTGAGGATAAATGGGATGACTTTTATTCTTCATCTCTTCATGATATCACTGGTGGCTGCTGTGACCAGAGCCACAGGTCACGATGACATCAGGCTGTTAATGGGACAAAAGGGTAACAACTGGGGATGATTCAAGAACCAGGGACGGGGCAGGGGGGAAGAGGTGGTCACAGGGAGCAGACGCAGAGTGCTGCTGTCTCCTCCCTGGCAGACAGTGCGAGCTGGCTTCTGTGAGCGTGCACATGGCAGCGTGCAGGCAGGGACAGCGCGGTGGCTGGGGAAAGGGCTGGCTGGCTGGGAACTTTCTGAAATTAAACTAATTGCATTTCCTAGCAAATCGTAACAGCAGCTATGATACTTTGTACTTCTCCAAGGATGTAGAGTGAATTTATGAGCGTTAATTAACTCGGTCTCATACAACACGCCTCTGAGGCAGGTACAATTAGATCCACGGAGAGGGGAAATCAGTAGCCCTAGGTCTCATGGTGTGGTAGCGCAGAGGCAGCACACACAAACTGGGAGATCCCGCAGTACCCCCAGGACTGGGTCCCTCCCCCGGGTGCGATTACAGCCCAGGAGTTCCCTCTCCCAGGGCTCCACCCTAATTACCCATCCCAGCTCCCGGCACACTCGCATCCATATTCACCATGACTTCCTGGAACAAACATAAGGCAAAACCATGAGGAGTAGTTTTGCTAATAAACAGCCCACTGTCCTGCCAGTGTCCAGCAGAGTCAGTCCATCTTCTTCTCCCGACTCCCCCACTGTGTCCACTCCTCTGGTCCTGCCTGGTGCACCCACCCCGAGCAGCCCATGGGGCCTTGGAGCTTCACATCAGACTGTTCCCAGTGCTGGGTGTGCTCTGGGCACGAGGCAGCAGTAGGAGGCAGCGCGCGGTCCTGGATGCTCTACACACTCGGCTCTGCGTCCCTGTCCTCCCCCCACGAAGTGCCAAGAACTCCATCCAGCAAGGCGCCTGCGTTCCATGTGGTGTTCTCTGTGGTACGGAGCAAGAGGGAGAGAAGCAGAAAAATTCACAGACGTGCACCTAAATGAAATATTTTTTAGTGAGTTTCCCGTGAGGTGTCAGCAGCTCTTTAATATTATGCTGCCTTTGCCGGCTGATCGTGTCATCGCTCCAGCTGGTGGGGAGAGTGGCTGCCAGCTGCCTACAGGAAAAGGAAGATAGCAATGTCTCCTCTCGCCTGGAAGACCCGCGCTGGCTCATCCTCAAGCACCACTCTTCACTCTACAAAAGAACGGCTTCTTGCCATGGGTAGCAGGATGGCAGCTAGAGGGTCAGCAGCAAACGTGTGCAGCCGCAGATTGCTGCCCTGTCCCCAAAGGGGAGTGAAGCAGCAGGTCCCAGCCACAAGGTATGTAGGATTTTGCTCAGAAATGAAGAGCTTTGCTGGTCTCAAAGCAGCGGAACTGGATGTAGCCTTCTGCATCACACCATCCCTCCAGCCCTGCCCAGCTGGCAGGCTGGGACGGCTGCCCTGTCCCTGGAGATCTCTCCCTTCCTCCAGCAGCCAGCGGGAAGCAAAGGATAAAAGCCACACAGCTGCACACAGCCCTGCCTAGCTGGCCTCTGCCCTAGTCCTGGAGCTGAGGACGTTTGAGATTATTAGGGAGAAATACCGTCCATATTGGGGAGAAATACCTTATACATACAGGGATGCATCCCTGGGAATCCACCTGCGGTCTCCATCAGAAGGCAGGACACTGGGCTTGGTGACCTGCCCCCGCAACGATCACTTGTAAGGCGTTGTGCTCTCCCCACCGCTCCGGTCACTGCTGTCGCTCCGGCAGGTGGAAGGCTTTTGTACAGAGCGGGGATGACTGCTACGAACGTCAGCTTTAATAGCAGACTTCACCTTAGCCGGACAAAAAAGCTCTTTGCCCTGTGGCAAAGCCAATGCAGCTGAGCTACATAAACTCACCAGGTCAAATCTGGCCATTTGCAGTTTGCACTCCCTTAGCACGGGGAAGAAATAGTTATTTCCCCTAATTACATGTTAAATGCCAAATAAATGCCCTATCCTGTATGGTAATTGCAATGTCACTGAGTGATTAATGCCTGCTCTACAAGCTGAGAATCTGCACAACATTTGCAAACCGTAATAACCCAGCTCCCCTGAGTTACCGAGCTCTGCGTGGCCTTTCTGTCACTGGTCATTTGCTGGGCTCTGGTGAGCCAACACAAAGGGTGGCCTCCAGACTTGCCAGAAAATGTCTGCAGCATGACACAAGCTGACAAAGAAAGGCTGTCTTGCACCAGTATCAAGAGCTGTGGCTATGCCCGACTGACGACCTAGCCCGAAAGTTACCCCTCTGCTCAGGGTGCCGGGGAGCGGGCGGCTGGGCTGCACGGGCTGTGTGCTTTGCACAACACCGGCTGGGTGGTCCCTGGCCCGCGGCAAGATGCGGGAGCACGCAGGGACGGCCCCGCTCCCCACACCCCCACAAAGCGCCCTGGCAGGTCCCCGGGGGCCGGAGCATCGAGGTCCACATGGGGTCCGGGTGCAGTGCCAGACCTCAGCTCCAGCCTCAGCAGCTCCGTGTCCCCGCGGCGTGAGGGCTCCCGCGCCCATCCCGGAGCGGAGGCTCCTTGAAGCTGCTCATGCCACAGCCAAGCGACCCATCACGGCGCTGATCGATACGAGGCTGAACATTAAAATTGATTCTCCAGCCGATCGCACGTTCCGGTAGCGAGCAGCGCCCTCGTCCCGATGATTTCTGCAGACTTGCCATTATTGCTTGTACCCGGCGAAACGGCACATGAACGGGAGGGGTCTGGCCCCATCACAGCCCACCAGGCAGCCAGGGAGGCTGCCGCCGCAGGAGACCAGGGCTGAGCCGCCCTCCCTCGCCCACAGCCGCTCCGGAGAGGGCAGCTGCCGGGGAGGAGGAAAGGCTTTCAAGTTTAGTTTTATATGTATATGAGGGTCTCAAACGGTGACACTTGCTAATTACATTTTAGAAAACAACAAAAGGAAATTCTAGAGGAAAGCTCAGCATTTAGTCTTCCTCCCCACACACACACAGAGGTTTTTTCCCCTTTTTAAAGAAAATTCTTTTAAGCATTAAAAAACTTCCCAGTGCTGCTGGTACAAATGCAGTGTAACCTTGAATTATATGTAGCAGGGCTGGCTTTCATTATTTATTAGCAAGATCAATTAGAATATTCTGTTTGCAGAAGAATATAATCCAATATGTACTTCAAGCACTAACAGCTAAATATATGCTTATTTAAAAATCAATCTAAAAGTCAAGGTTTCCTTTGTAAATCCTTACTACAGATTTTAAAAAAAAAAAGCTTTGAGTGTTACCACCTGCTGAATGCTGTAGTCTCAAGGAGACAGTTATACATTTTAAAACACCTCAAATGGGAATTGATTGTAAAAGGCAAACAATTGCTGAACCCCTCCCAGCAAAGGGTCTCCCGGCTAGCTGGCACACGTGAGGGCTGTGGGGGTCCCACGGATGGGCTCCCCGGCACCCTGCCGGCGAGCGGGGACAAGCACCACCCTCCCGGGCAGCGACAGCCACCCACCTCCCTCCACACCGGGGAGGGCACGAGTGGCACCCGGCTGCCCC
>NW_009646404.1:1652641-1653995 GCF_000708025.1 Charadrius vociferus | reverse complement strand
CCCCCCGCCCCGCGGCGCTGTGGGCGACAGGCAGCCGCTCCGTCAGGGTGGTGGGCAGGGGGGCACCAGCGGCGCAGGGTGGTCGGAGCTCCCGGCCCCGGCCATGCCACGGGACTGCTCGACAGCCCCAGGGACGCCCCAGTTCCCACCCCACACCACCATTTCCCCAGCTGTGCCAGGGCTCGCTTTAATCTCCCTCCTGCCGCAAGCTAGGTGCGGGCGAGCTCAGTGAGCTTCCAGGTTCTCCTTCTTTCTTAAGCTCTTTCTCTTTCGTCTTTCATTTTTAAATCTTATCTCTAGGTAAAGAGGGTATTTGACAGGATCAAAAGGTGACCTTTAACAAGGTTAGCAGAGCCTCAAATGATATCCCTGCAAGTTCATGCACACTCGAGTGTTAAAGGGAACAGTTCTCTGATCTCCTGTTCCTCAGTGGAAAAGTTATTTCACAAAGATCTCTACCCAAAGTCCATGCAGCGGGCTGAGAAAACTTTCTTAAAAACCCAACACTGAGACTTAGGCACAGGTTGTCCTCCAGCTTCTGAGAAAGCAGTCATTAAAAACTTCTGAAGTATTTCTTTCTCTGTTCCCGTTCCCAGTCTCTTGCCAATTCCCTGGGTCTAACAGATTTCCGACTATCCCCCATCTTTCACTTAGCTAAATAAAATCACTCGAATGCCTCTTAGGAGAAGCATTATTGCCGTGGAGGGAGGTCAGACAGAAGCAATCAGAATGATTAGAGAGTGATTAGTGGGCTGGAAACGCATCCAAACAGGGCGAGGGATGGAGACCCCCTCTGCAGCTGCCTGTTGGGCAGAGACAACACGGCAGCGCTGCCCGAGGACCCCTCCAGCCCCGGGGGAGTGAACGGCTCCGTCACACTGGGGCTCCCCAATGCCTCCTCGGCAGCGTTGTGTCCTGCATGGGCCTGAGGTCCTCCCAGTCATGCCAGGAGAGATGATGCAGAGAGGGACCAGCAGCATGAACTGGTGGATGACAAATCCCTTCCTGAGGAGACAGGGCTGTTTGACCTGCAAGCAGGAGGTCACTCCAGCCTTGGCTGAGACTGAGACCTGCAGACCTCTTCTAAGCACCTTGTGGATAAATTCCAGGTGGGAGAAGAACAGCCTGGGCTAATGAACGATGTGGACATGTGGTAGCATGGCTCCTGAGCTTCCACCATGCTGTGGGGTCAACTGGCTGCAGCGCTGCATCCCTCTGGCAGACGAGGAGGGGAGCAGGCAGGGCCAGACACCAGGCTGTACCAGATCAGGAGGGCTGTCCCGCACTCTCCGGTGGCAGCCTGGAGCCAGCACTGGTGGTGACGGGACCCCCACGCTGCCGGCAGGACGAAGGG
>NW_009646404.1:1643712-1652627 GCF_000708025.1 Charadrius vociferus | reverse complement strand
GTGGGCGGGTGGGGATGATACCAGCGTTAATCATTTCCGTGCCACCGTACACGAACGTAGCAGCGCACAGCCTGCGCCGCTCCGCTGCCAAGCACTGTGCACGGCGGACGAAGGCACAGGCGACCGGCTCTGCACAAAAGCTGCCCGTTCAGCGCACCCCACCCATCGCGGCTCCAATGGCCGAGAGCAGGTCCCGTCCGTGTCCCCACATCTCTGGGGAGAGGGATGAAGAGGCGCCAGGTCTGGGTGCTCTGGGATGGGACGCACCGAGCCACGCTCCCAACTCCAGCATCCTCGTGCACACGCATCCCTACAGCACCGTGCCGCAGGGATGGCAAAACCGCCCCAGGCAGGCCAGCAGCCAAGGGGTTAAAGTGCCTTGTTATTCCTTTCATACCCCGGCTCCACTTATTTGCAGACTGAATTTCCCAGAAGCCAAGGCTTTTTACTAGTGGATCTGCTGTAGAACCATGTTATTATAGATTGCAAGTTCCTTAAAGGTCAGATAACACAATACAATTGAATCATATTAGTGAGCATAGCGACTTGGTATTTTACTAAGAAAACCCATAAAGCAGATTGTTTGTTGCAGAGAAACATACGTTGTATAATAAAGTCAGTGTAATTGTCTCCAGAAACAAACAATCAGTTTACGAGGAAAAAAAACTCCCGTAATTGTGGGTCCTCGGTGCAGCCGCCGGCAGGGCCAGGCACCGGCAGGGTATCGAGTGCAGATATTGCAAGTCTGTATTTTACAATTTAGGTTACAGTACCTAAATGCATCGCAGAAGAGCTAGTAGGGAAATAAACAATTTCCAAGTGTATTGTTGAGAGACAAATATTCAATATCTCGTTTAATGTATGGTTTGCAGTTAGCGGTTAATCTAAGACAATGCAGAGGGAGCCGTGTTTCACACTGCTATTAAGGAAATGCAGAATTGATTGTGAGGATGATTGAAGATTTCTGAAGAGCACAATTCCCAAGTCCGTGATGACCCCTCCTTTTTTTTTTTTTTTCTAATTTGCCTGTAATCTACTCAGACAAATCCTTTTATCATGTTTATTTCCTTTCCAAGTTACAACTGGTGTGATTAATTACCTAACTTTGCAGTCCTGCTTACCCTGCCGTACGCTCTAATTTTTCTTCCTTTTAAAATGGTTTTACATCCCAAATAGACATATTTCCTTTTTAAGCTCCTTTACTTTGTCCGGCTGAAGCTTGCTGTTAATAACCAATCGTACCAGCAAAACCTCCAGCCGAGGTTTCCCCAGGATCTGCCCGTCCCCACTCTGATTCTGCAATTCCTTCTGGAGGCATCGGGCACCGTTCATCACTCCGCTTCCCGCTGCAGAGGAGCTCGGGCCTTTCCGTGGGGAGAGGACAAGCACAAACCTCTTTCTCCAAAAAGTCGGGCACTCGTCAGACCCAGGGGGTCGCAGCCACTCCGCCAGCCTGGAAATTCTCATTCGGTTCTAGATTTAATCTCGTAATGAAAAAGGAATTGGAACCAGCACAACTGTTTTAACCTACCCTAGTCACAGCAAGAAGAGGAAAAGTAATTTTTTTTTAAAAAAAAATTGAGTACACAAAGCCACGTCTCCTCTCATCCACCTTTAACACCCGCGTTGGCTGTTCACCATCCGGGGGGAGCGAAGGAGGAACGCCGCACGGCTCCCACCTCCCGCCCCGTGCCGGCCCTTGGCTCCCTCGTCGCAGCGTGCCATCGTGTCCCAGCTAAACAGCGGCGAAACACATGTGGAAAAGCAATTAGCTTCCTCTTTCTACCTTGCCTTTCTCTTTTCTCTACTTAGATGCTCTTCAGTGTTGTAACTAATATGATTTGTGTTTAGCACAGTGTGAAACGAGAATGATTTATGGGTCTGTTAGCACTACATGGCTACCTGACGCCATCTCAGCCCCCCGAAAGGGCACTCCAAGAGCAGATTGCCGGGAGAGTTCTGGCATTACATGTAATTATTTGTATACCCTGCCCACATAATCACTGTTATTCTGGCTCTCATGACGCCTGTGTGCTTTCCTACGCCACACTGAGCTCTGCTTTGAGAGACGAGGGGACCATGACCCTCGACCAGCCCCAGTCCCCGACACCATGCGCCAGCCGCTGCCCACACTGTTCCCACCAGCTGATCTGCTGGGTTTAAATTGCTGTTTCAGCTCAGATTAACTTGTGCCTTACCTAAAACAAATATACGGGCTCAGTCTCTGCATTTCATTACCAACAACTAACGCAAAGGCTCTGCGTGTCTGGGAACCGATCGGACCCAACTCCCTGAAGGCGTTCAGAAGCCCGGCGTGTTCAAGGCTAGCTCAGTGACTCGGGTGCCAAAGTCCTGTTGAAAGTCTCTGGGATGGATCAAATTTTACCCATGGCTCCAAAAGTGGCTCTGTCAGTGAGGATCCCACGCCTCTGCGCTAGCAAGTGCCCTTCATTAATTCTTAATGCTGCCCCAAGTACATCCAGTGTCCTCCTTGGCTTGGCAGCCTGCCCCTGCGAAGCGGGGCAGACGATAAGCAGAGCCCCCTCCTTTTCCTTCAACATATAACAAGAAGCCAAATGAAATAATGAAAGAAACTCATTTTAATGCCGCAGAGGGAATTGTTTTATTGCTAAAGCAGCAAATAGAACTAATTGAATCCACTGGAAAAAAAAAAAAAAAGAAAAGAGGAGCGAAGGAAAGGAAAGGATAGGTGCAGTGCACAGACAGAAAGGGCGAACTGGAGCCTGAATATTCATGGGCCTGGAAACTGCAAAACCTTGAATGCAAAATATCTTCATAACTGATAATACTGCCAACAACGATGCACGCATAGTGCTCGGAGAGAAGGAGTCAGAAATGTCTGCATTTACAAGATATTTATTTTTAAGTAATATTATGGAACGTATTCGCTGGTTCATTAAGCTTCTTTGCACCTCCCTGGTAAAACAGAACAGCCAGGGAGTGAGCACCGCAGCCGGTGCCCGTTCCCACCCACAACTGAGCGCAAGGCCAGGCTGGGCAGGGCAAGGTGCCCACGCTGCCCGCGTCGTGCCCACGGGTGGGCAGCAGCACCCAGAGGATCTCCACCAGCCCCTGCGGTGCCGGGTTCACGGGCAGTGGGGACCCTGGGACAGCTTTGCTGCCCACCAGGGCCAGGCAGGTGGCCGGGCAGCTGCCTGCAGGATTAGGGGGCTGCGACGGCAGCCGTGATCCCCTGTCCCTGCGGTGGGCTGAGCGCAGTCCCGCACGGCTGGGCTGAAGGGCTGGGGCACTTCAGCCCAAATCACTTCCCATTTCACACGCCGCCAGTTAGACCTGCCACGAGCTTTTAAAAGCACTGTTTGCAGTGAACCTTAATTTTCAGTGGCAACATATATATTAACGTAGGGGGTTGCATTTTAATTAAGGCAGCATTCATGTTCTTCATTACAATACTAAGTCATCCAGCAAGAAACACCAAGGATATAAATCCCATTAATGAAGAAAGAGTTACATATTCTACGCTGTGCCTTTAAGCACAGAGGCACCAACGTACAAAATGACAGTGACATAAAGTGCAAGGGGGTGCTCCAGGAGAAAAACTGGATTAGAGATGCAATTTATACTCCTGAAGGGCCACACAACATTCATTTGGCATCACCGCAACTGTAAGCCCCAAATCTGCATCCCAAAGGCATAACAAACAGCCTGTTGTACCTCAACTTGCTTTTTTTCTCCCTAGAAGAAAACCAATGCACAACTGGGCTGCGTGGGTTTGCTGGTGGGGTTGCACAGTGCTCCAAAATCCACGAGTGGGAAGGGAAGGTCTGCAGGGAGCCTTGGCCAGCAGGAGCCAGCAGAGCCGCAGGAGAAGGGGGGAAGGCCCCCTCCAGCCCCTGCAGAGCACTGTGCACCCCCGTTAGTGGTAGCTCAGGGCTGAGCTCTCCCCGAGCTCGCTGGAGGACAGACCTGCAGGATGAAATCCACCCCTCTGCAGAGCCCCCCCTCCGGTCCCTCCCTACGCCAGCATCCCAAACCCTCGCCCTCTGAGCACAGCGAGGAACTTCACGCTCTCCTCCGCCTGCGATGCGCTCTAAGCATTAGCAAAAGTTAATAGGGGGCATCGGCAGAGCCGTGCTGGGAAGCGCCTCGCTGGGTTACCCTGGGGAAGGACCCTGAACTGGGCAGCAGAAGACTTGCATCCACCGTGGTGGCCTGTGGGGACCTCGGCCAGCAGGGATCCCCCGCTCCCGAAGACATTACCCCAACTGCAGTCAGCAGCTTTGAACTTCAACATTAATAAACGAGCTCCTTAAACACTCTGGCAATGGGAAAGCACTTTCTCACCATTGCCTACTACAAAAAAAAAAAAAGGGCTGAAGAATTTCTGTTCAGGTTTTCCAAATGAAGCAGTCCGTGGCAGAGACGGGGATGGTCTCCCACAGAGGCAACCGCATCCCAAGACGAGCGTGTTTCAGAATATTATGTGGGAACAGGGTAATAATAAAACACTTTGATGTAACTTTACCAGCAGTGGCTCTAGCAGAAAAGCCTGTAATGATCTAATAACACATTTCCCCTGCTGCCACTCCAGCCTCAAGAAATCCAGGGTAGTTTGAGCCTTAAATCCATCCCAGCTCTTCCTTTGTCATTAATTGTTAGGCTATTTGTATTACACGTTTTACATACCGAATAGACTCCAATTTCATGGTGGGCTAGACTGCAGAAATGCCTCTTTTAATCTTTCTAATTCTAAAGTAGTATAAAACTTTAATATTTTCTAATGGAGTATACAGTTACTCACATCTAACAATATCACTACAATTCAGGAGCAATAAAAGTCAAGCTCCCGTCTGCATGATAAGCTTGCAGCTTTATTTCCAAAGTTCAATCAGTTAACCTAGGAGAGCAATAGCTTCCCTACAATGAGTAACGATGCAGAATATAATATTTAGATAGAGATAAACCCTTTTTGCATAGGAAATTGCATTACGATTTGCTGGGTCTTAGAAATTCTCAGCGAGATGCGTTAGTTTACCAATGAAGTTATTGCCTCAGGCATTTTTCCACAGTGCTTTGTTTTTTTTGGGGGGGGTGTGGGCGTTTCTAGAGGATTTTGAGCTGAGTAAGGAACCTTTATTGCTCCTGATCCGGGTGTGTGTAGCGGACCCAGCAGCACTGCCTGTCTGCCCTCCTCCTGCGCCGATTCACGCGCAACGCTGGCCGGGCAACAGCGGGTGGAAGAGCATCCTGAAGAGCAGCTGTGGGAAGGACCAGACCCCCATCTCCGGTCGGGACTGTGCAGCCCCAGGCTCTCTGCCCCTCCTGATGGAGAGGCGGGTGGGCACTGCCCACACAGCCACTGGGGACTTCCAGGACTCCCCTGGGCCCCCGTTGAGTGTTTGCCCTGTCAGGTCCAGCTGCCCCGGGAGGGGGAACGCACACATGGTTACAACAGCAATAGCAGCAGATGCCGGGCTACCTTGGATTGCTCTTGTTTGGCCAGTTATTTAACTTATCTTGGGTAGCCAACACTGCCAAACGCCTCCCCTCCATTGCTGGGCTCTAGGCAGGTTTAGTCCCCTCCTGCTCACACCACAGGTCAGCATCCAGCACCAACCACCACACTTACACAGAGTCATAGAATGCTTACAGGGGGAAGGGACCTTAAAGATCACCTAGTTCCAACCCCCTTGCCCTGGGCAGGGACACCTCCCACCAGACCAGGTTGCTTAAAGCCCTGTCCAGCCTGGCCTTGAACACCTCCAGGGATGAGGCAGCCACAGCTTCCCTGGGCAACCTGTGCCAGTGCCTCACCATCCTCACAGTAAAGAATTTTTTCCTGATATCTAATCTAAATCCACCCTCTTGCAGTTTACCCACCTTCCTTCACACCAGCACCTTTCCCACCACACCATCCAGCTCCCCCAGAGCCACTCAAGCTCATGCCCAGCTGTTGACTGCAGCTGTTTGCCTTTCTGTATGTTTTTAATGGCTCAGATGATAAAAAAGTCAGAGCCCTTTCCTGGAGTACCGCTGTGTATCACCTGGCTCTGCATGGCCCCGGCACTGCTGGGCAGCAGAGCAGAGGCGGTGGGCAGTGATTTGGGATTAACACAGTTTAAATAAATAGCCCAGAAATTAGCTCGGAGGTGCGAATGCTGACGGTGCAGGCGAGCGGCAGCGGGATCAATGCTGGCACTCCCCTGGGGACAGACCAAGCTGGGATGAACCAAAGGCCAATTAAAGACCTCCAGCAGCAACGACTTCAGGATCCATGGTCTGCCATCGGCACCTCATGAGTCAGCGCTTTGCATGTAAAAGGATCAGTTTTAAACAAGCATGGGACCCGAGCTGAATAATTCACAATTAATGACCTGCCAGAACGATGCGGTCACTTCCATCCATCCACAGGTGAGCCAGGAGGTGACTCCTCCCACCACGTTTTAGTCCTGCATGTGGGGGTGGCAGCGGACCCCCCCCTCCCCCCCCCCAGGGCATGGGGGCACCTGAAGGAGCCCCAGAGCCTCTGGAGCTGGTGCCTCCTTGCAGTTGGGGTTACATAGATGGAGTGGTTTTGTCTTTTCCCTGGCTGGGTGATGGCAGCTCACGCTGTCAGCTGCTGAATCCAAATGCGAATTTAACACGCGCTTCTGATGCTGACGTTAGCTTTCCATGAACGTGCTCACTGCTCAGCTTAATTATATGAATGTCCATCAAGAACAAATACAGAAAGGGCAGAGCTGAGGCTGAAATAAAGTTATTTGCAGATGTGGATGAACACTAATAGAAAGTATATTATATTACTGTACCCATCTCAATGCAAGATGAAAGGAAATATGCTCTAAAACAAAGGAGAGCTGTAAATTCAAGCTACCAGAGCAACGTTGCTCCGCGCGGATCCAAAATGATTACCTGCTAATAAAGGAGGGGGCCAAGTCCACTGCAGCCCAGCTCTGGAGGGAATGGAAATCAGATTTTGGCTTGAAATGTGTTACAGCAATCTCCGTAATACAAAATAAAGTCTGGCAGATGGAGTTATTTTTATCCAAAGCCAGTTCTGTTTAGTAGGTCTGTGGCTATAACTGATGTCCCTTCGCTATTTCCTCCTCCCCCCGGTCCCCCTGCCTCAGTTTCTCCAAGGCACTGACGAGATTGGAGCAGACAACCACGGGTATATTTTGGGAGGATTCTGCATTACTTAGCTGTAAAAATCAATTGTGAATTTTGCATCCACCCTCAGCATTTGGCCTGTTTATATTGCCAAATAAATTCTTTAAAGAAGTACTGTACTTCACAGGAGAGCTTGTCAAGGTAAATACCTTCATTTACATAAAATGTGACTAGCAATTGAAATGTTAAAGCCATAAAGAGCAAGTTTATGATCCATCCTTGATGCTTGGATGTATAATATGACAAGGGGGAAAATAGTGCGCCTTGCAACATTTACTAAATTGGTGTGTTGACTCTGGGGATGGAAATGGGAGATTTGAAAAAACAGGTTGGAGGGTTTTTTTGAGGTTGTGTTTGTTGGTGTTGTGTTTTGTTTTTTTTTTCTCCTTTTTCCTTAAATACAAATCCTTTCCACAGCCTTCAAACAGTTGGCTTTTAAATACTCTCCTTCAGCTTGGAAACAGCAGCTACCTAAATAAACAAACAGACAGCCAGGCAGGAACCTGCGTGGGAAGGAGCTACCTGGCACGCGGGGCTCCCTGGGGGATGCTCGCCTCAGGTCACGGCAGGGGACAGGACCCTGGCAGGCAAGGGGCACCCCAGACATGCACTGCCACACACCCGTGTCCTCCAAAAAAGTGGAAGCGGAAAGTGGTGGCCACATGCCGTTACGTGCACAGCAGAGGTCTGAGAAGCAGCTCCCGCAGCCCCGTCGCTCACAGCCAGCTTTGCCATCCGTGGGGAGGCCGAGCTGCTCCCGGCATGGGTCACGGGCACTGATCCTGCCCGAGCATCTCTACCTCCCACACCCCAGAAGCAAAGGCAACGCCACGCTTTGCTGGGGCTGACCCCATGTCGTTGATCTAAACAGTAATTTCTGACTGTGATTGAAAAGACTCATAATTTAGGGGGTTCTTTTAAACTTTTTAAAAGGGAGGGGAAAGCAATTTAAACCACTTCAAAACCTAAATAATACTTTTGAAAAAGTGAATAAAGAGGCTAAAATGGACTGCTGCCTGCATACACACCCCAGTGAAATGATAATATCCATACTCGATGCTCTGGAAAGTTTGATAGTGCATGTTCCTCACCTGAACTCAGTACGAACATTTCAGCCATTCATTCATACTCATATGCTCCTCAATTCATTGAAACCACTTCAAGCAAAAATCATTTGAAAGAAATTACCTCTGTGTATTACACCACGAGCAGTGAGAAATGTCCCACATGAGCCTCTCCAGCCCCCAAAGCAATAAAATTTCTGCTGAAGTGCATGATATAATGACTCAGGGAAAAGAAGTCCCCATGACAACAAGAGGTAAGAGAAATCCATGAAAAGCAAAAGACTCCGACCTCTCTCGATACAAGGTGTCACCAATTTGTGCTGGAATTTTCACTTTGAAAATCAAAAGCCTTTGTCCATAACTTTCTTTGAGAACCTGTTGTTCCTTCTTTGCTAGTCTGGGCTTCGAACAGAGCAGAACAAGCCTCGCTAAATCAGAAACCGAGCAGGGGTCAGGCTCATCATTTAAACCCATGAATGCAACCAACTGACTCTTTGCCTTTCTCTTTTCCAAGGGGGCTGTTTTTCCCCAGGCCTATTTTTGGATTTTCTGTAGCGTCTACATGCCGGAGCAATACTGCATTCACACATGGAGCAAAGCTCACAAACTTTGACACTACAAATAACACTTAAACTATTAGCAGCAAAGCACTGTAGTGTTTACTTAGTGGATTATTGAGCAAAATCCTAGAGAAAGAGT
>NW_009646404.1:1636821-1643694 GCF_000708025.1 Charadrius vociferus | reverse complement strand
TCGGATTATTTCAGAGCTGGCAACATCTGACGGTTCCCTACATGCTCCAAGGGATGCTCCAAACATTATTGGAAGAGGCATCTCTGCCTTGCTTGGCTGGTTCCCTCAGCCCTGGGTTTACGACCCTCCCAAGCGCTTCTCCAGGGAGGTGCTGGGCTGCTGCCGTTCGTGGGGTCCGTGCATATACTGGGGCTCAGAGGAGGGGACAGGGCAGGACCCAGCTGGGTGCGGTGGTGGGATATGGCCCTAGTGCACCCATCCCACACCCTGCCGAGCGAGCGGTGCCGGCCGCATCCCTGCCAGGGCTGCCAAGGGGCTCCAGCGCATGGCCGTGCTGCCTCCCCCCTCCCGCCGGGTCTCTCTGCACTACGTCTCCGCCGCCGCCTGCAAACGAATACATTTTACGCGGAGGCAGAAGCAGCGATCAGCTCTGCAGGAGCGGGTGCTCCCCAGCTCTCCCCTGCCAGCATGTTGCCCCTCGCACTTCTCTCACTCTTTTTGCAAGAAGAGCAAGCGCAGTGCGGAGGGGCTGCGGGTGCTGAAAGCAGCTGCCATTCCCGTGGCTACAATCGAGCAGCCTGTGGATAACCATCATCAGGTGATAAAACACTGCAAAGAGGCCCAATTCATTCCTCCATCTCACCCCCTGAGCTGAACGGAGCAGAAAGGCTGGGAGAAGATTGCTGCCCAGCAAGGGTGCGGGGTGGGCTCCCCTGGCCCAGCACACAGGGCAGGGGCAGAGGCCAGGAGACCCCCAGCTCTGACACACGGTGGGTTCACGCCAGTAGCTCTGGGTGCAGAAGGAAATCCATGCCTGATGCTGGAGCGGCCTCTGTCCACCCCCAAGACAGGTGAAACACGGGGACTTACCAGTGAAGAGCCTGGCCCCCCACTCACAGCCTCCAGCCCATAATCCAGGTCAGCCCAGACCCTCCACCAGCTTTACCGAGAGCTGGACCCAGGCATCGGTGGGAAGTCAGTGCTGCACACATGTGCTTGCTCTGCATGGAAGACTTGGGCTTGAAAAAAAAACCAACCAGTGCACGTGTAGGATCTAAACCAAACCTAGAAGTTCAGGAAAGGTGAAGGGGACAGGGTATTGAAAGAGCTATGTTACACGGAAATACTCGTACGGTCTTCAATCCAGATTAATCCCAATGCATTGGATCCACAGAGAAGGGAGGGCGGCTGAGTCACTACATTTCAGCAAAAGCCAACTCACAGCAGGTCCCAGAAAAAAAATCAATACACTTTTCCTAAGTTACCGGGAGTGCAAAGGGCACAGTACGCTGGGAAGGCCGTTTGCAGAGAAATACAGCAGTTACCAGACTTCTGCAGCGGTGCCCGTCATTAGCAGCAAACCCCAATCTATTCGACCACTGTAGGTGTTCCTGCAGTGCCCATCAGCACAGCCTCACAGCGCTGATGGAAGTGGTTTGATTTTCTGAATATCCCGAGCTGATCGGAGAGGCACAAGCATTACCCAGCAACGCAATTACAGCTCACAGTGAGGGTCCCACGGTGTGGGACCAAGGCTGAAATGGCCCCGAGCTATTGCTGTCCAACAGCTGTGAAGGGATGCTGCAGGGGGGTCTCATCACACATCCCCGGACACGACCGGCTGCCAGCAGCCGCGGTGGCAAGAGCTGGGCTCTCGGAGGTAGGAGCAGCCGCGGTGCACACAGAGACGGCCCCTCCGCGCCAGCCTCCAGATCAGCACAGCAGGAGGGTAGGTGAGATGGCGAGCAGCCCCCGGGAGGACCAGAGCCCGTTACAGCGATAACAGTGCATGACAGCCGCTTCCCCAATACAGACGAGTTTAATGTCCACAGGGACACGACTGAGAGCGTTAGCTCCGCAGCCACAGCCAGCTGCTCCTTGGAACCGCTGGCTTGAGAGCACATGTTTATTACTGGCAGAAGAGCTCCCTGTCATGGTATTATTCATTATTTGTATGAGGGTAGCAGCTCGCAGAATAGCACACAGGCCTGACTGTTAGGGAGAACACTCCAAAAAACCCAGACAGGCAGTGAAAATAGCATTAGACATGCAAACCATTTCACTGCCTGTCATGGTGACTGCTCCCTGCAGCGGCTGCAATGGGACCGCTCCACGTGTAAAGCTACGCCCTTGTATAGGTGCTTAATGTATGGAGGCCTAGGGCAGAGAGAGAAGAACATGGTCTAATTACAGAGACATTGCTAAAGCTTCTCTGTGAAGGTTCCACTGAAAGGGAGGCAAGGAGTAAAGCAATGTGCATGTACACATAGAATTTAACTCCTAATTATTTGAAATAATAGTCAAATTGGTGAACTTTAAGAATCCACAATTTAAATTCACCACTATCAGATACTCTCTTTGCATCACGGAGATCATACTTTTGTTAAAACGGCCAATTTGTCTTCAAAATACTGTTTTGAATCTCCAGTTTTCTGCTAAACATAGGGTGTCGAGGTCGCCTTGACAGTATGAACGGGCAAAACTGAACCACCTTCCTGTGCTGAGGCTGCAGGCAGCTGGGAATGGTGGACTCCGAGCACGGGGCTGTTCCACTAAGCTCAGTGAGCTCCTGAGATGCCAAAATGCTGAGGTCTACTGCGCTGGTCATTTGCACAAGCAGAACGACCCAACTAAAGCACAATCTGTCCCAGCCCTAAGAGCCACCGCTCTCTTCACACAGCCACCTGAAAGCATCTCTCTTCCCACAACTCCAGACCAGTCACCAGCAGTGTCTGAGCATCCAGAGGTGTCAGTGTCTGCACACATGAAACCGTCCCACTGCTGAAACAGCTGGTGGGAGGGCAGCACGGCGGCTGTGCAATGCCAAGAGAACCACCTCCCCTTCTCCTCCAGTCACACAAAGCCACCTGGGACCACACTGAAGCCGGGGCTCCCCTGCAGACCTCGGGTTCATCCCTCCGGTACGCGGCCTCTCCAATGGCTGTCACAGCAGACACCAAACCAAGGCCTCCAGCACTGCAAGGCGACAAACCTGTCCTAGTGTTGGACACTGTGGGCAGTTTGCAGTTCCCATTATCCACAAAATCCTCTTGTGCTCATGCACCTTTGTTTCATGCCCAGGCAAGGAACTTGGGCATATCCCAGATGCTGCTTCTGTTTGTGCTGGTAACGAGCATTTGCAGATGTAACCTAAATTCCTTCCATGCTCAGAGGTCTCCAAAGTCTCCCCATCATTCTGCTGTCCTTGTTACACTCTCAGAAAGGCTCTCACAATTCATTTCCAACTGCAGGATAGCTCGGGGCAGAGCTCACGGCATGGGACATGCCCACTGAGGCATGAGCATCGCACTGGAGAGAGTATGTCACCCATGCAAACGCCTCCAGTCCAGCCTGGCCATGGGGGCTGTGCAGGGGGGGCTACCTGTGCCTGGGCTAAGTGTAGGCACTTAGCACGCCCCTGGGCATGCGAGGGAGCAGAAGGACACTTGGCACTGGCTAAAAATCAGCAGCAGCTCATACAGGGAAGGATGGCGTATCCTGTGGTTTAGAAGGAACGAGCAGGTCGCTGCCAGCGACTTCCAAAGGAAAGGCAGGTGCCTGCTCCTTGCCACAACCTTAGTCCATGGTGGGACCAAGTTCTGGCATATTGTAAGGGATGAAGTCAGCAAAGTTCATCACCAAAGATAATATTTACTGCCAGCTATCAGCGCCCTGGACTTAAGAGAGAGAGATGAAGATATGCAAGTAATACATACACCAGAGATAAGTATTGCCACACTGTTGACAAATGGAAAGGTTAAAAGTCCCTTCCCATTGTTTAATAGTAGTCAAGTTACATTCTGCATTAGATAAAAGAGGGGGAAAAAAAAAGCAAGCTAGGAAATTGGAAATTTATCAACAAAAGTTAGTTGTACATGGGGGTATGAAGTGCAATTTAAGGAAAGCTGTATCATTGAACTTGTCCTTCAGACAGTCCAACATTAGGGGTGTACAGAATCACAAACTACAGTTACACAAACAATTCTGGCAGCATAACACCAACCAACCGAAAGAAGCCTTCGACCCAGTTCAGATCAGTACGTGTATAGGAAGACCTCAGTTCGGAAATTTCTACATCAACTCTGACTGCAGAGCTAAAGCAATCACAGACAGCACAGCTTTCCCTAAAGGTTACCAGGAAAACAGAACAGACTGCAGAGAGCTGGTGTAACAGGCTTGCCACACTGCACCAGCCAACAGGCAGAAAGCTATATTTGCACTAACTTCAGCCTCTGACTACTGTCCCGATATAGATCCTGGACACAGTGTTTATAGCTGACTAACCTCAAGGCAGCAAAAACATGAATAACGCAGCATGGGACACACACAAAAGAAATGGTAGTGTTTAGGTGCTGTCTCCATTTTACAGGTGGAGAAACGAAGGTTGGGAAACCGCTTCTCTTCCCTACAGCTCTGCCAGACCGAAAGATATTCTCAGTAGTGAATAGTGAAGCAAGGAATCCTGAGGGTCTGCTGTTTTCTTATTTCACTATGTAAGAAAAAACTTGACAGTATTAAAAGCTAACAGTTTATAATGCATAAAAAGAAGTGTTATATGCAAAATACAAACAAGTGACAGAAGTCACTGTAAGGAGATGTTGGTATAAACACTTCAATAGTTGCTTCTTTGCTTAAAGAAAATTGACATTTCTGGGGATAGGAAAAAATACTCCAATTACTCTACCTGGGACACAGCTGCAAGCAGTCAGCCTTCTTGGTGCACTCAATCAGCTAATCTCAGAGGAGGTCAGGAAGAAATAGCTGCTAGTGTGGATGGCAATCTTTCCCCCCCTCTCCATTTTTGCTTAGTATTTATACAGCACCAAGCACACCAGCCTCCTGGTCCGTGACAACAGCCTGGTACTGTTACCAGCACAGCACCAGGGGAAACCTGTTGCTCCTGCTGAGGCGTGAATCACTAACGCTGTGCAACCTGGTGTCCTGTCCCAGCAAGGCTGAAAAACTTTTGCAAGAAGAGAGGACAAGCAAACTGTTTGAGTTGGGCAGGTGTGAAGATAGCCTTAGGTTAAACAATCAGGGCACATCCTCAGGGCCACAATGGTGATTAAGCAGCAGCATAATTTATTTATCCCATGACCAGAGAATCCATCCCCAGCCTGCTCTGCCCAGGACCCTCACTAGTCAGCTCTGATCCAACCTTTTCTGCTCCCAACTCTCTACCAGTGCAGCATAGCACCAGTGCTGGAAATGAGCTAAACAAACCACTGAGCTACTGCAGGGATGAAAAAAAATCAGAATGCATTCTGCAAATGAAAACCTGTGTGTGCCTTTTACTCCACAAGAGGACTTATACCCACTCTCTAGCCCTTTTCTTATAGCATGACTTTAAAGATGAAAAAGCAGCTGCTTGCCATATTCAGTGCTTGATCTTCTTCTGCTTTTTTTGAATAAAATGCAGCCTTTTTATATGCCACTTTCTAGCCTCTTCCAGCAAGTTTCTAAACTTATATTTCAAGGCAAGCCTTTCCTGCAGGAAAATTGAATAAAATAAGATACCATGTCTGAAATTATATATATAAACACAATAACCACAGTCAATCCTTTATTCCTTGATATACGTTGATATAGCACTCTGAAAACACTCTCAGAGACAAATGCAGTTTCTCAGTGCTGATCTCCACGTTATTGAAGTCCCTCAAGAAAATCCCTCAGCATTTTAACAAAGCCAAGTGGATGCTACACCAAGTAAGCATTATGAAGACTTTGCTTCCACAATTGCCACAGAAAACCGCCTGGAGTTCCTCACATTTAAACGCCATTGACATGAAGACTGGGTACTCTGTTGTAATAAAGAGTGAACAGATAATCCAAGCAGTAACTAACTTGCTGCCTCTATTTATTTTCCCTTTGTTTTCAGAGCAGCTAAACAGCTACCATACTAAGCATAACAAAAAGACAGAACTTTATCAGCTTAGCCACTAGAAACTAGTACGAGTTGCTTTTAACTGTAAACTACAGAACTATTAGTAATTTGCAAGCTCCACTAATATACTGCATTCTTTTTAGCTTTCTGATTTTTAAAGAGAGAGAAACCCTGAACCATCAAAATTCATTGATTTGCTAAATCTGCTAAGACACTTAACACTTCATTACTGCACTCCAGTATTTTCTAATAATCAGGACTTCCAGCATAAGATTCCCTTAAAATGTTATGCTATGTCAGACAACAACATTTAGAGACTTCTTCATGAATAGAATTAGATCTTGTCAATGGAAAAAACTTTCTGACGTGGAACTTGTTGAATAAAGAGTAAATCTTATTTGTGAAGTAAACCCTGCAGCTTGTATGAAAGCAGACACCCTTCTTCACTTCAAAGCCCCTACCATCACCTGGAACAACTTGCAATCTTGTTTATTTCAGTAATTATTAATTACTGACCTATTTAGACACGTTTTACACCAAGTGCAGCTGAACTGCTATGGTCTGCTCAAGCACTCTGTGCACAGGAGTTACAAAAGAGGGATGTTTTTACACATTTTCTGCCTTCCCATCTGAACACCGCATTTTAAATCACCGCAGCTGTCAGGCGAGGCAACAACTTGCAATCTTGTTTATTTCAGTAATTATTAATTACTGACCTATTTAGACACGTTTTACACCAAGTGCAGCTGAACTGCTATGGTCTGCTCAAGCACTCTGTGCACAGGAGTTACAAAAGAGGGATGTTTTTACACATTTTCTGCCTTCCCATCTGAACACCGCATTTTAAATCACCGCAGCTGTCAGGCGAGGCACCAACGCGATCGCCTGGCCTGCCCTGACAGCGCGGCTCGGCTCTCGGGCTCTGCACCCGCCACGTCCCCGCGGACCCACGCATCCGCCCCGGGACCCTCCGCGGCCAACACCTCGCC
>NW_009646404.1:1623842-1635448 GCF_000708025.1 Charadrius vociferus | reverse complement strand
GGTGTGCTGGGGACAGCCCCCAGCAGCCCCCCCCTCCACCTGCCCCATCTGCTCCCCAGATCCACCTGCTGTGCCACCTCCACCCCCTGGCAGCACTCACGGCCGCAGGGAGGGTGTGGACCCCCAAGAGCAGGAGGCAGTGCCAGCTATCCTCTGCAAGAGCTTCTCCTTTTCTTCAGCAGAAATCGCTACACCACAGCTCCCTGATCCGTTGTCCTGGCCTGCTCCCCTCTTCCCCCCAACCCCAAATGCATTCTGTATTGTCACCCTCTTGCTCCACTGCCCCCAGCAGCCCATTGTTCTTGCCCAAATCATCCAGCTCCCTGAAGAGGAAGACCCAGACAGGTCCTCTGGGACAGCCCCATGCAGCAGGACTGAGGTCCCCTGGCTCTAACCCTCTGAGGATCTGGAGCAGAGTGGATAGGTTTCACAGGGCACCCTGAGCTTGAGAAGTGGCAGACCATGGGCAGGGGCAGCCAGTAGCTTCTTTGCTGGTACAGTGGAGTTAAGGATCATTTGGAACATGAAGGGTTCATAGTTTATGTAGCAGGAGCTGCACCAGTAGATGAGGCCAACTACACCCTTGCATGCTGCTCTTCCAGGAACGTTGTCTCCAGCCTTGGTGGAACAGGCTGGGGCTGAGAGCCTCCCTCCTCACAGTTTTTCTGGAGCAGCCACCACATCTTCCACATTTTGGCACTTCCCACCTACAGTTCTCAGCTTTGGCTTTAGCAAGGATTTATGAGGCGAAGAAATGCTTTAGTGTCTCTCAGCTTCCTCCTGTCCCTCATTCTGGGGTCTCCCAGGAGTATCTCCCTCGTAGGTATTGCCCTATGGCATTGGGGCACATCACAGCTTTTTGGCTTCCTGGCCACCGTGGTCCTCCTCAGCAGAACAGTGCTGGCATCACCATTGCACAGAGATGAATTAAGGAACACAGTCATTTGCTAAAGCCCTCACAGGTGAACAAGCAGCAGTCTAACCTGTTGCACCTTAACTATTAACTCCAAACCACCAGCACCGTCTGAATGCTGCAGATCACCCAAAGAGCCAGCACCTAGGTTTCAAAAGCTGCAGAGCAGCTGCATCTTAACGCATACGAGGGCCACAGTTGGGCTTCTGAGCAAGGAAAAGTGCAGAGTACATTTCCAGCCTCATGTGGCCATGAGTGCTGGGTACCTCATCCTGCCTGTGAGCAGGAGGAGTATTTGGAGGCAGTGACCCTTCTCCGCTAGCCTCCGCTTTGGGAAATGCAGACCTATGCATCCCACCACACAAAGGGGCTCTGGGTGAGGGCTGTATGGAAGATAGCTGGCGGAGCTCCCTCATGCTCCCCCAGCTGACAAGCCGTGGCCTAGATTTTACAGGGGAAGTCCAGGGATTGCTCCAAATCTTGCTGTTACTGTGTGAAGCTCAGCAGGGAACACCTCAGAGCAATATGCCATTGGAGTCTCAGCTATGCTTGGTCTCATGGCAAAAGCAACATGTGAAAAAAAAAATTAAGTGCCAATATTAACTAGACACCCAGAGCTGAGAAAAATATTCATTGAAAAAAGAGGAAGAGCACAGACTTTTCTCATAATGAACAAAAGCTCAATGCTGCTCTCAGCTGGACATGTGTTCTCTCTGTGCAGCTCCAGTTCCGATAGAGATTATTCCTTCATAATATATTTTTTATGGTACACATGAGACCTCTGAAATGCGGTGTCTTGTGTCCTGTAAATCATTTCCTGTAACTCGTGGATTCCTTTTCAACTGCATTACGGTAATGTGAATGTTAAGGGACTAACTTGAACTGACAGAAGCAAAGCCTTGCATCCCTCACTCACCGCTTCCTACCTCGGTGCTCAAAGGAGGCTGTACAGTTCCTGCCCAGGCAGCAGGCACTTGGCCTGGGGGTGTCACCTAGAGCTCTGTGGAGCCCACCGGGGAGGCACGCGGTCCCTGCCCTGGACAGGCGGAGCCCAAAGAAAGGTTGCTGCAAATTTAGCAAGCAGACTTGAACCTTAAATGAAAATCCTGAGTAGGTGCAGTATGGGTTATTGTTGGGGGGAGCACATGCTGCAGGACTGAGGACAGGCTAATGTTCTCAGGAAGCCCTGAGCAGAGTGTGCTCGCTCTGCTGCTCTACTTAGCTCATATATTTGTCCTTTCACATAACTATTATAATATGTATGGATCTTCCCTGAGAGAGATGAATCCTTCTTATACATGGAGATACATTTATTCCAAATTGGAGAACCCACAGAGAGTCTGCTGGTGTCAATAAGCCTGCTCTTGAGTTTCACAATATCACACACACACACAAAAAAAATACTGTTTTTAATTCCAAAAATACGAGATAAACCTCAAAATAGACACCATTTAATGAAGAGTCATAGTACTTTGGTCTGCCTTATACTGAGCACACAACTAAACCACAGTGCTTAGCAAAATGCCCTGGTTTGACATCCTTGTGTCTCTTCTCCTGTGATGTGCTGCACAGAAGACTAATAGGATTTGCAGGCAAATCATACGTAACGGAAAGACTATTTCTTCTCAGGCACCAGCTTCCAGCCCAGAAGAAATTTTACAACCAGAATGTAAAGCCCTCTAAAACAAATGGTTTAGCCTTAAATGCCTGCTTCCTGGGCTCTGACTCTTTTTATTCATCATAGAATGTGTATTTCTCCTGCACGGATGTCAAACGCATCCATGAGCAGATCTGAGTGTTATCCGAGCGTTTGGTGGTGTTCAGCCAGTGGATGCAATAGGAGCTGATGGAGTGTAACACTTTATTTGACAGTTCTGCTTTTAAAGGCTTATGTATTTACACTGCATACCTGCTTACTTCTAGTCACATTAATTAGCAATAAGAGTGTTTCTCAAGCATTCAGTAAGTGCCCAGTCTAGCGAGGCCAATTGGTGCTGTTAGCCCTGTGTGGCAATTGCCAGGATAGGTCAGTCTGGTGGATCTGCTAGTCCAGACCCCAGATTTTGGCAGGGATCAAGGCCAGTTGCTTTGGAGAAAGGTGGAGGAACTCTGTAGTGGGCACCATGGAGCAGTGTCCCCTCAGATGCATTTTCTTCTAAGTCCCTATCAATTAGTATGGCTTGTGGCTGTCCCAGCTTGGTGGACATGCCTGGGATGCTCTCATCTCCAAAGGGACAGTAGCATTGAGATTAATGCCAAACTCTCAATTATGGGGACGTGCGACAATAAGTCATGGCAGGCAGGTGGGAACCCTTCCCTGCACCAGCTAGTAGGGCCTGACTCTGCACGTACTAAAGGCAAGACTCTAATTAGAGCTGGTTTTCCCACATAATAGACTGAAGAGTCCTTTCTGAGGTGTTGCTGCACCTCCAAGCAGCACCAGGGTCTCTCACCCCTGGCTGGTGCTGTGCAAAGGCCGGTGGTATGGCTTGTGAAGGGGAAGCAGAACACCGCTCCAGGGTAGAGATGGGTTGGCTCATTTGCTGTTTAGACATGGGCATGTCCACCATTCTCATCACCTCTGCTCCAAGAACATGGACTGGGAGAGGAACAGGAACAGAGCAAGACTCCCAGGACAACCTCCAGACCAAAAAGCCCATCTGAGGGGACTTCGGCATATTTAGTCAAGTGAGACAAAGGCTGGAGAGCATATTGCTGCTCTCTAAATGCACAAGCAGATGAGCACCAAAGAAGGAGGAAAATGGCCTCAGATAACAGGCAGCACTGGCTCAAAAACAGAGAGGTATGAATTGGCACAAGTATATTTTGGCTGGAAATCAGATGGTTTCTAACTGTGGGAGAAATGTTGTTCTGGAACAGATTCCTGAGAGGAGTACTGGGGGCAAGGCATGCAATTAGTTTTAAGATTGAGTTTGAAATGGACTTTATAACATGGTTGCCAGCAATTGCAGGGAAATGGGATTTGATGGCCCAAGCTGTCCCTTCCAGTTCTACGCTCCTGTTGTGATTCACAAGCACCAATCTGAGAAGAAGACCCCTGACAGGAAAGGGCTCGTTAATTTATCAAAGGCTTAACAAGACCCATTGATGGGAAACTGGAATTAGACACATTTGAGTGAAATGAAATGTGTGTATTTTAACAGGGACAGTAATTGCCTTTTGTCATAATTTGTGACTTTACACTGAGGCTGGAAGTCTTTTGAAAGAAATGGTCCTACTGGACCAAGCTATAACCCAGGGGTGCAGTCCCTGCTGGAAAGTCTCTGGCCTGTGAATCTCTACGTGCCCCTATCTCAATTATTGCTTCTGCTGAGAAGTAAGCTTCTAGAGATTACCCCTTTATTTCCCGACTTTTACAAACACTGGAAATACATTTTTCAGAAAACTTCAGAGGTTAACCTCCCATAATTCCTCCTCATTATTTACTTGTCATCAGAAACACTGAAACACCTTGAAAAGAGATAGATTAATTCACACGGTGCTCTACCTCCTTCAGGGAATGAATGAAGTTTGTAAATATATACTGAATAGAAAACAAACAGTATAAATGCAATGACATTTAAACTCTAGTCCAAGAAGGCACTCAAGATGTTTTGCAGTGGCATTCCACACTGTCAAAGCATTTTCCCCTTTGTGCAAACAGCTTCAGGTTTAGAATAAGTA
Source organism: Charadrius vociferus (assembly GCF_000708025.1). Lineage (NCBI taxonomy): Eukaryota > Metazoa > Chordata > Aves > Charadriiformes > Charadriidae > Charadrius > Charadrius vociferus. The sequence continues at coordinate 1,630,851 of NW_009646404.1, read as the reverse complement.
TTTGTTCTGATGGCTTTCAGTAGTGGCTTCTGTGATCTAAACTATACAGCCTGGGAACCTACATCCATCTTCCTTGCCTAAAATTAACAAAAGGTGGAAGAAGAGCATCTCTGGGCAAGCTGCTCAGAAACCAAACCCCCTGTTTCACTGGTGCATTGTTCACAGTTGCTATAAAAAAGGGAACAGCTCTTAGACTTGGGAAAGTGTACGTGCCACAAACATGTTGTGGTGCATGATTTATATAGTGGATAGTCCTGAAAACGTAGCCAGAGGGAAAGCCATTCAGTCTGAGAGGTGCGTGTTGGCAGAGGCAGTGGAAGAGGTTAGACAAGGGGCAGTCTGCCGTGGTTTAACCCCAGCCGGCCCCTAAGCACCCCACAGCTGCTCTCTTACCACTCCCCCTCCCACATAGGGAGCAGAATGGGAAAAAAAAGTAAAACTCGTGGGTTCAGATAAAGACAGTTAATTAGGACAGCAAATTAAGAGACGATGGTGATGATAATAATAATCATAGTAACAATAATAATAGAATATAAAAAACAAGTGATGCACACACTCGCTGACCGAAGCCCAGCCCGTCCCCGAGCAGCAATCACAACCCCCCCTAGGCAACTCCCCCAGTGTATATGCTGAGCATGAGGTCATATGGTATGGAATACCCCTTTGGCCAGTTTGGATCAGCTGTCCTGGCTGTGTCCCCCTCTTGTGCACCTCCTCGCTGACAGAGCATGGGAAGCGGAAAAATCCTTGACTTAGTATAAGCACTACTTAGCCACAACAAAAACATCAGTGTGTTATCAACATTATTCTCATATGCCCTGGTTTGAGGCCCCAGTTATTGCTCTGGACCGAAGCCTCCAGTTTCCCTTACAGCTGCTCTCCGTCTCACTGATAAGCACGAGAGCAGGCTGTTCTCCCTGTAGGAAGGGTATTGCAGGACCTATCCCATCTGTCATGTGCTTACTGAGTGTAAGTGGGTGAGTGGCTCTATCTGCACATTATCAGGGGATAATCTCCTGTTCTAATCTCGGCTCCTGCAGAATGAGGAACAGGGCTTGCAAAGGAAGTCCTTCGCTGATTGTACAACAAGATGACATGGCAGAGCCATGCTGAACACAGTGTTAGCTGGCTGTCTCCATCCTGTGCCAAAGTAGTGACGATGGTAGGAAAGGGGAAGGCAGCAGTCGCAGAGAAGCCATCCCATATTTGCAAGGTGGCTGAGTACATTATCGCTTGGCTACAGAAGGGGAAACCGAGGCAGGGAGGGAGGAAGAGATCCACCTGTGGTCACGGAGTGACTTTGATCCCAGTCTTGGAAGGCACATTATCCGCATCCCAGCTCTGGTCTGGGCGCAGCATAGCCCCGCTCTGTCTCGGTGCTCGGGGCCGGAGGCTCACAGAGACTGGCAGCACATCACGCAGAGACCTGGCCCCGGCTAACGATGCTGCAGCTCTGTGGCCAGGGCTGCCTCCAGGGCAGCTGTGACCAGAGCACAGACATGTCCTGATGCTGACGTGGACTGCAACACTGCTGGCTGCAGTGAGCTCATTCTGACCCATCATGATATCATGCAGCCAGCCAGCCAAGGATGAGAGATGAGCAGCACAGCCAGGAGATGGCCTGGCCTCTCCACCTCACCACCTGAGCCCCTCCACCAATGCCACTGGTGCCCTGATCACTTGGTGCTCACTGGACGAGTCTCTACAGCACTGGGGCAAATCCTGAACTGGGAAGGAGTGGAATGCACCTACCAAACAGCACAGAGCCTTCGATGCAGCTCATCCGCAGCACAGCCTTCTGCCAGCTTTGCATCAGGAGGCCAGATTAGAAGTGTTTTGCCAACATACACTGTGCTTTCTAAAATGCCCTTCACCAGCTGCATGGTCCACTCCAGAAGAACGCACTGGCTGGGCAGCTTGGTTGCCCAAGGACTGTGCTGGGCCACTGTGCTGCAGTCTTGCACAGCATCACCCCCTCTGATGCAGGACATCTCCTGCACTTGCTCGCTGGCCAGGGACGATGGTCTATGGCAAGCTGCCATTGAATCAGCACAGTCGTGCCAGCCTCCCAGCTCCACCTCGGGTAGCTGGCTCATGCTGCGCTCTGAGGTGCTCCTCATGTGTTACCATAGCAATCGGGTAGGTTGCCTGGAGAGGGAACGGCCAGCGTAGCCTCTGCAGCCATGTGTCCAAGGGGTGCAGCTCCCCACATGCCCCAGGGCAGAGCCCTACCAGCCAAGATGCTCTCCCTTTCCCTCTCCGCCACACACTGATGCTTGGGCCGTGGAGCAAAGACACTGTCACTTCATCCTTTCTCTGTGGAAGACCTTCTGGTAGCCAGCAACGCTGCCAGTTCAAACTGTTAAACTAGAGCTGATGAACCTGTACTGGCATCAGAACCTGATTCTGAATCATAACGTGCAATTGCCCCTGGCACGGCTCAGCACCTGACGTCTTTGATCTTGTAGTGTGGGATAGCCACAGAGACCTCATGGCATCTGCTGCCCATTGTCACTCGCCTCATCGCTGGCAGTAGCTCAGCTGGGAGGGCTTTCACCCTACTGCCATGGTAGAGTTGCCCCCCCGAGTCAGCATCAGGTGAGAGAGAGACCCATTACAGAGACCCAGCAATGAGGCATCTCAGGACCTGCCCATGATCTACTGCCCTTTGCTGGCAGGAGCAATGCCCACTGTGAGTCTTTGTAAATCATCCCTGTTCTTACTCATCCTTTCCTTTCCTTGCACAGTTCCTCCTCCCTTCCTTACTTGCCACTCAGCCAAGCCCTGCCAATTTCAGTAATTTAATCTCTGCTCATTAGATGGATCCTCCACCTCCCTCATCATTTCTGTAGCTCTTCTGTGAGCTGCCTAATTTATCACTCTCTGCCTGGTAACGAGGTACCCAGCGTGTTCCCGCTAAGATTTATTTTTCAGAAACACCCATGCCACCTACTCTGCGGGGCTCTGCTCTCTTGACTGCTTAGGGACTCTTTCTTTTACGATTTTGAAGGCTTTTGCTTGGGATTGAAATAGGATTAATATGATCATGACTATTCATTTACCAGATTTTGATGCCACATCTGCCTTCTTTGGTTTTGGTATCTTCTATAGTCTAGAAAAAGAAACCTCTGCTGATGTATCCCTAACTGCTGCAATGCAAATAATACCTGAATTTCAAGTGGGGAAATGAACTATGTTCCATGCCTTATATGACCAACTAGACAGCAGGCTCTGAGCGAGACAGCAGTTAATGTAGCCTGGGGTGGCATTTAGCGAAGTCTGAAGTCATTTCTTCTCTATCACAAGTGAGAAGTTCTTCTTCTCTCATGTTAGTAATATTGTTGCCATATTAAATTTTACAAACCTGCCCGTTGTTTCATCATCATCTGGCTACCAGCTAGCTGCCAGCATGGGATTAGAGCCTCATCTGGCCAGGAGCACCGCAGAGACAGCCTGGGACTTTCTAGGAGTTCACTGTGGTGGAAAGCTAGTTCCTATTACCCCCTCCTTCACCAGCTGCAAACCAAGGAAGGCCACCGCCTGCCACAGAAGAATGGGGTGACATTGCCAGTGCATGCCAAAATCAGTGGTGGGATGCAATCCTCACCACCACCAGAACATCCCCCAGAGGTGGAAGCGAGAGGCAATTGCTGTACCTCCCTGTGGGGGTCCCAGGGCTTCTGAGCCTTTGTTAGAGGCAACAGAGAAGAGAGGAAGCCGCAAGGGAGCCAAAGCTTTTTGGATAGTTTAGTTCAAATGAAACCCTTATTGCTCGCAAGTACTCAGGATTCCTGCCTCTGAAAGCATTCACCAGCGGTGACAATTCACATCCCAGAGCTGCAAGTGATGGAGCAGTCCTGCTCTGGATTACATAACATCAAGGGATTAAGAAAAGGACCAGGAAACAAAATGGGTGTTTGCCATTCATTCACCAATTTGCACGCAACCCTCTCTGATAAATTTTGCAATCTGAGCTTGTCCTCTGCTGTGCTCGAATTGAGTAGATGTATTCAGCCTGTAATTTAGTCCAGCTGTAGGTGTGATTTCTAGTAGAACTAGCTCATGTAAAACATTTGGCTTCATTTGGGAGCAGAAAACCCCTGCAGTGTGCCAAGTGAATGACCTTTATGAGCTTGTGTCACCGCGTATCAGGACAGGGCACTATCTGCAGCTAAAGCACAGTCCACAGGAAAATAGCCCATGCTTCCCCAAATCGCCTCCTCTCAAGGCTGTCAGGAGCCACAGCAGGGCTGCACTCGCATCTCCTGGGCTGCTGCACTTCAACCACGCTCTTCTCTCTACCTTCTTCTCCCTTGGTACCCACCAGCTTGGGACACCGGGGCTTGGCCTCGCTGGGAGCCAGCGATCCCCGGGTACCCCCAGGAATGCAGTGGCAGGAGCAGGCTGGCAGCCAGCACAGGCTGCCTGCCTCCAGCTGCCCCCAGCACCCGCCCGTGCCTCTGGCCTTTCCCTCCAACAACTGCTAAGGAGATGGCCAGCGTGGTCCAGTGCTGTCCTTGCCGTCCACTAGCCCAACTCCCAGGACATCTCAAATTTGGATTTAGGGTGCTCCTGAGCTGGCTCCAGACTGGATGCCGTAACCAAGAAGGAATGGCTGCTGCCTCCCACCAGGGACAGGGCAGAGAAAGGGTGGAGGATGGAGGTGGAAATGCCTACGCAGAGATTATCGAACCATATCACTGCAAGGATTTCCCACCCTGCTCTCCTCGTCCCCATCCTCTGGATGGCAGGAGCTGTGCTGGTGACCGGCGCTTGCTTTCGCATCCCTTGCCTTGTTGCCCGTTACCATGATTCCAGCTGTGCAGCTTTCTCTCGCAGCTGAGGAATGTGACTGATCCTGGCTGGATTCAGTTTTTCTTCCATGATGTAAGAAGTGACAGCTCATAAGCTTGAAAGAGTATTTGAAACTTTTGAGGAAAGGAAAAGCAAAACCCCTCAATGCCAATGCAAGGGGACTGGGTTTGGATATCTGGCATTTTGTGATTCAGAAATCCACCGTGCAGTGAACTGAAAATAAAGTGGCTGCCTAACTAGCTGCCTAAACACAGTTCAGATTCATCTGAGCAGAGTTTCTAAAGACTCAGATATAAAGGTCAAATAGTCCTTGCCAGCCCATGAGCCGCTTTTACAGAGGAGAATCAACTATGGCCCTCGTTATGGAAAACAGTCAAAATAATACAGTGATGCTACCTCCAAGAGAAAATAGATAGTGCAAGTTATTCCATCTTCCCTTTCAGCGATATCAGTTTAGAAAAAGCTAGGCTATTTACAGAGAGCATTTTGCTTCCAGTACTTTTGAAGTAAGTGAATTTTGAATTAGTTTAAGTGCAGGATAAATCAGTGAAATAGGAAGATCTTTACACTCCAATAAGATGCTATTACTCATAAGCATATTGCACTCTAGCTTGTGGACTAAAACTACCAGTGCATGACAGGACACCAAGGGCATGAAACACGGGGGATCCATGAAAATTAGCAAAGCACCTTCGGTATGAAGAGGTAATTTGGGATATTGATTGGTGATGATGGCAGTCCAATGCTGAGATAATCTGGCCAGATCCTGTGATCCTGGGTGCTCCAGACTGCTGTGAAAACTCCAAAACCCCTTCCAAGAGCAGTCTATATTTCTTCAGATTTCACACCAGAGGCTGAATCAGGAACACAGAATTAAATGTTGTGCTGTTGTTAAGGACACCGTGTCCACTGTTACTCTTGTTTATCACATCCATCACACTGGCATGAAAGAACCACAGGCAGGAGCCCGTCCTCTTCCTGGGCACACCGAAAACACATCTGGTGGCAGGGTCTTGTTAATGAGCTTTTCACCTGGGTTAGAGCAGGGTGCACAGGATGGCAAACGCAGAGATGGAGAGGAAGGGTGGAGCAGAGGAAGATGGAGCATCACCACAGGGTGTTTGAGGAAATAATAATTATTCTTGTTTACGTCTATGACCTCACTGCATGTGAACACCCGCAGATGGGCCAAGGAAAGTCGGCACAGGAAGCCCTGGGACCTGCTCCCCACTACACAGGTCATTCTGATGGCGGAACGACATCGGGGCATGCCCTGCTCCTGGCAGCACAGCATGGAGCTCTCGGTGTCTTCAGTGTCAGTTTGGATGATAGGAATGTGATAAGCAGTCAGAAAGGCAGACCTGGAGGGCTCCAGGGGTAGTCAGACATGACATACCATGCTACACACACGCTGTCAGCCTCTGAGCAAGACATGCAGCAGAGGCAGTTGTTTTTGGCCCTTATCTTTAGACATCTCTCCAGGGAAAGAACCTCCTTGGGTTGCAACTCCAGACAGAAGCTGGTTGGAGAGGAATGATGTAGTGTCTTCCTCATCCATGGTCCCAGCTGGTTTCATGCATGAAAATAAGAAGGCGAAGAGCAGAAACAGCTTTGCAATTTCCACCATTTCTCTCCCCCTTCTCATTACAAAGGGGAAGGGGTATCTGAGGCAAAGGCACTTCCATGCCCTGGGACAGTCCTTCCCACTTGTGACCCAGCCATGCCATATCAAAGCAGCACGCTGATGGATGTTGTGCTGAGATACCCAGTGGGTCCCAAACTGCTTTCCAAAGACTAGCCAGGTGACCTTCCTTTGGGCTTCCGTCTGGCCCCGGTGTTTCCAGCTCTGCAGCAGAGGTGTCGGAGACCTTTCTGGGAAATGAAACACAGCCACACACACTGGATGTAGAAAGGCACAGAGGATCTCTTCCTGCTCCCTTGACATCTTTCACCCTACTCCTCACAAGCTGTTTGGATTTTGTGTCAAGAGGGTGATTCTGCAAATTAAATCAGTTCTTGTCTCCTCTTCGTTGGCATAGCAACCCGGGAGGATAGATGGCACAGCCTCGCCACAGCTCTCTAGCTTGGCTGGAGACACATCCCGGCTCCTTCGTGCCGGCGCTCCTGCTGGTCTAGGCAGATGGTGCAAAAATTCCAAACGGAGCAGCTCTGTGGGCGACGCTGGGCCCCGCTC
>NW_009646404.1:1604416-1623785 GCF_000708025.1 Charadrius vociferus | reverse complement strand
AGAGCCCAGGCGAGGCAGGAGCAAACCCTGGTGCAGGAATCTGGTGCCTGGGCCAGCAGAGGCTCCGGAGCCTCCAGAAACAACTGCAGCAAAAGCTGCACATCAGCACGGTCGCCTCCTGGCTCTCGGACCTTCCAGTCCTTGGCAGGGATCTGCTTTTCCCTGCTGTCTCAATAAACGAATTTAAGCATTTTCCAGCTCAGCAACTAGAGCCTTTGCTAGTCTTGCATTTGTGTTTGATTAATGAGATAGCCAGTAATTTAAACATCTCTTGAGGTCTCTGTCTTTCCTGAGTAATTCTGAAGTTATTGCTGTTTACATAGAAGAAAATCATATTGCCTCACAGAGAGCATTACTGTGGTGATAAGAGTGGAAATTGATCCTCAAGGAGCAGAGGCAATGGCACTTCCACAAAGTTTCAGTGAATGTTCATCGTTTCGTGGAAGAGAAAAACACCTTCTGCAGGCTGAGTTGCCCACCCAAACCCCTGGCGAAGCTGGGACCATTCCCACCTCGTGGATCCAAAGTGCCTGAGACTGTTTGTCTGCTGCTTCCTTGGGAGAGGCACCAATAAGCCAAGGGGGCTGGGACTTACCATCATGAAAGCCCCCATATTGTAGATTCCTCCAGGCTGGGGCTGGGAGGATTAATTTCCGTGAGCAGACTGGTTGTCAGACCCATTTGAGATAAATCCGTTTGCAAAATTATCATGTTAAAAGGTTTTAATTATTAGGGACATGTTAGGAAGACAGCTGGGATTTGCCTTCTGTTGTTCCCACCGGGCCTGATCAGTCCTGTTTTTTTTCTCACATCCCAGCATAAATCTGGAATAATCCTCCAGGTCAGAGGAATCGGGCTGCTGTCAAGGCAAAACCCGGTCTGGGAAGAGAGTGCAGACAGTGGTGATTTGGGGGATGCTTTTACAACACCAGGACTTGCTCCTAAGCAGCTGATGTGAGATTAGCACTGATGCTAAGCCACGCAGATTTCTGCATGCGTAACCTTGAAGCGGCTTTGCCTTTGAGGAGAGAGTACTGCAGCCAAGCATCGCACTCAGCACCCCGGTCTGGCTGGTTTTCCACAAGGAACTTGGAGCCAGTTCAGATCCTCAGGTCTGGTCAGGGAGAGCTGTCGTCCTGCCACGGCTGCCATCAATCACGGTCCTTTCCTGGGGCTGAAGAACAGCTCTGTGCATGTCCTGAGCAGACGATTATCTACAGCTTCTTCTGCTCCTTTGCACCGACACCCACCGCCCACCACCCGTGGGGTGAAGAGCACCCCAGACTGTGGGGCTGAGCCAGGACTGGCCCCTGGATGGGACTGGGCTGAGCAGTGGCCACATGGACCCACAGTGTTGGTGTCAGGGGACAGAGTGGGGACACCCAGCCCAACAGTCCTCCTGCCTGCTCTCCCACAGGTGTGCCCACGGGAGCTCCAGCATTTTCCTGCTCCTCCTTTTCTTCGGCCGCCTCAGAAAAAGCCTACAGAAATGGCTAAATCCAGCTGAGGTTGGGATTGAAACAAGAAGTGGAAAAAAAAAAGAGGCTAAATTAAGGCCCATATACTCTCAGTGTGTTCTCTACACTTTTGAGTCATCCTGTTACATCTGGCTGTTATCAGAAGGTCACCCTCATACACCAGTCAGCCCAGCAAGCCCAAATGCTTTAGGAACGCTGGGTGACTGAGAGCTGTGTTGCCTGAGGGCAGCAGAGCGTGGCTTTGCCTACGCAGCTCTCTCTACTGCCGAAACACAGAGAAGCTCGGTGCCAGGCTGGGCACAGCAGCACAGCGGTGCCTGGGAGAAGGGGTGGGCAGGAGGTGCCCCCCCAGGTTACCTTTCGGAACGCCCTGCTCCAATGCTGCCGGTCCTCCCACCAGCAGCCCCACTCAGGACAGTGGGCTAAGCAAGGGCCAGGCAGCCAACCTCCCACTCGCATCTCCTGCTCGGGTGGACTTGAGGCCAAACTTTGCCAGAAATGCAGGGTTTGACACCTCTCTGTTCTCTAACAGAGCTTTTCACAGGGGCTCTCTCGTGGCCCTGTATGAAATAATTTCACTTTAATGAGCTCAGTTAACTGCAGATTAATCGAAAACAATTTTGCACAGGTTCCTTCTTCATTATGAAAAAAATCTGGTCTGTCTTCTCAGTTCTCAAACTGTCTCACTGCGCTAACCTTCCTTCTCTCCCCTCTCCCCTCATGCTGCTGATACAAATTACCCTTCCCCTCGTGGGCTGGCCGGGAGAGCAAAAGCCTCAGAAATTCCTCAGCTCCTGCATCTTCCCACGGGAGAGGTATGGGGAGCTCCTCCCTGTGCACGTGGCGTGTCCTCAGGAGAGACACTTAAAATTCCTGCCATGGCACGAGGTAGCGTTTGCTGCAAAGCAGCATCTCCCCTGCTTGCCCAGAGCGGCTGCAGTGGGGCCAGAGCTGGCAGCGGTGGGGAGAGCGCTGGGGTGAGCTCGCACGGAGAGGGCAGAGCAGCCCCAGCCAGGACCGGCCAGAGAGCTGCCGGCTTCCCGGCCCCACCGACCGGCCTCTCCTGGACCGCCTCCTCCCATCGGCTTCCCGCATGCCCAACGTCTGGGCAGGTGAGGTGCCCACAGACCCTTTCCACTCTGTTCTCCTCTACCCAGCAGACTCTGAGCTTTCTCTTTTTCACGGCACTCACACTGCTGGGTTTCTGCCCTCAGAAAGTCCGGCTGCAGAGCTTTGAAGCCGCCTGGTGCTTTTGATGTGCTCACGGGAAGGAGAGCGTCTGTACAATCCCACCTCAAAGCTCTGGCCAGCCTGGAAGTCCTGCACTCACCGATTTTCATCCAGGCCCCTAAACTGCAGTCTCCTTCTGCTGCCAACCACATTGCTGGTCCTAAGGGAGCTGCAGCACATGCTGGGCTGACAAAGCAGCAGCCCAAGGGTTTCTAGCACCAGCACGACCGGCGCTGTGTGGCACACATTGCCCTCAGCTTTTATCCCCAAGCAATTCCCACCCCTCGGCCAAGCCCACCTGCTTCCCTCCTCGGAGGCAGAACCATCTCGCCAGAGCGATTCCCTTCCCCTGCAGCAGATGAGCTCTCCCCACACTCACACACTCAGACAAACCCCCTCCAACGGCTGCAATGCCCTCCCTGCCCTCCCCGGGGACCCAGCGACCCGGGCTCCCGTCCCCCCACGCAGACAGGCCACCCCTCAGCCGTGCGTGGCTGTGCCGGCTCCCGGCTCCCCGGGCTAACCGCCGTGCCACCCCAGGAGGGACAGGAGAAGGAGACTGGGGACATGAGGCAGATGGGGCACAGCATTTTCTGTGGGGACAGAACCCACCGCTGCCCCGGTGTGCATATGCCGGCAGGACGGATGGTGCCATTTGTAACTCTGGTACCATCTCTTTCACCGGTGAAGGGGGTTGGGAACTGCCTTCCGTAAAGCCAAGTCTCTGCCCTCGCGAGGCTGGAGTCCTGCGAGGCTGCGCTGGCTCACCCTGCGAGCGGGTAAGCAGACGGAGGCTTTGGGCATGATTTTCGACTGTTCCAGGGAACATGAGGGGCGATGCCGTAGGGCAGAGCTCTGCCAAGCCCTGACTCCCCCCAGGTGTCAGCTGCCACCCCTTGGGGAAAATTCCCTGGACTTTCCTCCACAGCTTTGTAGGAATCCCTGTGACAGCATAGTTACAGCTCAGGCATAAAGGGAATATTAACGATCTCCATTATCTCCCAAGCAAATTAACCAGTGCATAACATAAACAACCTTGAGCCCCCAGCTCCAGACGGGGTGTCGAGCCGTGCAAGCAGGGCTGGGTCTCAGCTCCCCGCGCTATGCGGGGCAGGAGGAGCTGCTCCCCGCCAGTCCCTCCAGCAGGCAGGCGGCTGTGTCCCCGAGCACCGCTGTGTCCCCTGCCCGGGGCCGGCAGAGACCGTGTTCCCGCTGTGCTGCCATCACAGGCTCCTCACCCGCCAGGAGCCGCCGGTCGAGGTGAGCGACCATCCCCTTCGCCAGCCGGGCCCCGAGCCATCCTCCCGATCGGGCAAGCTCCGGCCAAGAGGCAATCCATCTCGCAGCCTTATCGCTGCGTGCTGCTTGAACCTGATTTACTGTTATTGGCAGTCAGCAACCTTTGCCATTTATATTCAATGCCAAGCTTCAATTTACAGTATACTTTCTGCTTCAGCTCACCCTGGCCTCTATCTCCACCCTCCACATTAATGCAGGATATGCGTGGAATTCATCTTGGAATTTATTTTAAAAATGTCAGCCACGCTGGCTTTAATACGTTCCCTCATCAAAGCAGCACAAAGCTCAATTTAAATGAAAACTAGCGAATTACGGACCGTTACCTGAGCCAGTGCCCCATTCAGTCCCATTGAACTGGCAGTGTCCCCAGCGGCACAGCGGGCGCTCTGTGCCCGCAGCACCACCCCAGGGTGGCTCCGGTCACTTTTGCTGGCAACCCAGGTGAAAGAAAGCAGGAGAGGAGCTGAAAAACTTGCAGCCAAACGGAATTCCTCTGGTGGCAGAAGATGGCTGGTCACAACCTGTGGTGTTTCCCTGCAGCACGTCCGTCAGCGAGCCCAGTGTCCCCCAAGCCCAGGCAACCCCACAGCGCCTGGGGGCTCCCACAGCCCTCCCGTGCAGGGGGACCCCCACCTGCGGCTCTGCATGTCTGCCCAGGAGCGGGGACCCCATCCCCACCACAGATACAGGAGTCCCCAAACCCATAGCGGGACGTGATGGGGCAGCTGCATCTGCCCAGCCCCTGGGGGATAACGGGGTGGGTGGGAAGGGAGGGTGGGCACAGGGAGTCAGGCGGAGGTGAGAAGGATAAGAGCCCCCCCCCAGGTCCCAGCTCAGGGGCCTGCAGGTCACTGACTGTCCCTTCTGCAGAGGGCTGAGAGGAACACTCAAAGTATTTTTAACAGCTCTAAAATGTGACGGGGTGAAGCAGCTTTCCCTCCCAGGGGAAGACCTGTCCCCAGCCCAGGCCACACCACACAGGGATGGAGACCCTGCTCCCCAGCAGCCTTTAACTGGGACTAAGGGTGAGGAGCAGCAGCTGGGTACACAGGGGAAAGTAATAGCTGTTAATTAGGATAAAAGAAAGACAGAGGCATGGCTGCCTGTTGCTGCCTGTTCTTGTGTTCAGGATGGGAGAGTAGCCATGCTGTGCCACGATCTTCCTTGGAGCATCCTGTGTTGTTTGAATTACTGGCTTGTACTCCAGATATTTGGAGCATATGGGGGTGTTGTGGATTTGGGGGTTGCATGGGGGTGTCTATTAAGACAACAGCTTCTGCTTTTTGTGGTTCTAACTAAATCTGGGTACAGATTTGCTCTTGTGGTGGTTTCAGCCTTAACCGGAGGCTCAGTCAAGCCTGCACTAAAAATTCTGATGCGAGCAGCAATGATTTTGGGAATGAGAAAAGCTGTAACAGGAGCCCTTAATAGGGAGTTTTATCAGGGCTTAAGGAGGACTCTCCACCTTCACAGTCAGCAAAGTGGCACCTCCTGGTGCAAGGGGCACCCGGCACCTTCTCCAGCTCTGGCCGTGGGGCCGGAGCTGCCCTGCATTCAGCCTCAACCTGCCCGCAGCTACCTGCGGCGGGGTCTTTCTTTGAAAGAGAGTGGAAAATGGGGTTATAGCTAAAAGAGAAATCAAAATACTGAAGCAATAGCCTGGCGGTGAGTAGCAGATAATCCCCCTGCAGAATAAGCAGAGCTAAAAAGCTGAAAGCGAAAATGAGTGTAAACAGAAGATCTGAAAATCGGAGCTGGCTGAGCCGGGGATGGCGTGACGGGTGGCAGACCCATCACTTTCCCTGCAATTAAATAAACAAGCTTGATGGCTTATGGTGTGCCCTGTGCTAGACCGTGGGACCCCGGGCCAACCGCAGCGTGCTTCGGCACCGGCTGCTCTGCCCGGGCCCAGGTACAAGAGACTCGAGAGGACGGGGTGGTGGTGGTGGTGCAGGGCTCCTGTCTTGGGGGCTGGAGGGAAACTCAGCATGTCAGGGGGATGCAAAGGTTCCCGAAAGCAGCTCCAGCTGCTCCGCACTGGCTGGGGAAGGGATGGGGATGTGCGTGATCACTGCTGCAGGGAGAGGTTTCTCTGCAGAAAGTCAGGAGCAAACAACAAATATCACTGCAGAAAAATGCTGTTTCCCACATTTTGCACCAATTAATATTCTTTTGGGGAGCTAACCACTGCTCCTTTGAGAAAGGGACAAAAGAAATATCATTGACAATTTTTTCAGCCTCATTACAATATTCTGTACATCAAATGTGCCCAGTGTACCAGAAAATACAGATGTTGCAGCTGTCATTTGGGATAACCTGATTATCCTTTTATTTCTAGCTTTGTTCAAAATAAATTAGCTGTGGTAGTCTGTTCAGAGAGATAATTAGAGTCAGGCTAAACACCAGAATGTAAGAAGCCTTCTCTAGGGCAGGGACTTAACAGGCCAAGCCAGGCTGGAGACCAGCCCTATGCATGAGTCTGCACATCCCACCGCATGCGGGACCTTCTCTTCTCCTCACCTCCTACAGCATTTGAGGATAATGAAGAAATGCCGGTGGGGGATGAAGCTGGGGCAGGCTGGTGCGTGCTGCTGCCTCCGTAGGGTGGCAGGGCTGCCAGGCAAGGGCTCATTCCACCGAGTGTGGTACAAACACCAGAGGAAAGGGGAATCCTCGCCTGCAGCTGCCGGCAGGCAGGAGAGTGCGTGAGGTGTGCTGCTGCCTTTGTGGGATGCGCCATCCCCAGCCCCGCATTGCTGGAGAGTTTCAGGAGGCAGAGGAGGACTCTGCGGGAAGATTTTTCCCTGCGTTAGGACAGGTTCGGGAGAGAGCTGCGGGATGCTGTGGCTGCAGGTGGGCTGGGGCTGGCCGAGGCTCCCCGCAGCTCTCTGACCAGCGCCTCCGCTCCAGCTGAATATTTCGGCTGAGAGCTGCATTGCTTCCAAGGCCTGATTTGCAGTCAAAATAACAAATAGACTCAGTACACTCTGTGCACCAATTAAATGCTTCCATTCCAGCTATTAACTCTACTCACTTTTTAACAATAAAAAAAGTGAAGACATTTTCTTTTTGAGACTGATGTGATTTTGGCAGCTGTTGAACACTTCAGTCTTAGCAGAAGCTAATTCTTCTGAATTAGGCCATACTCAAATATCTGTTTTCTAACTCTAGATATTTAAAGCCCGAATGATTAGATAATCCAGAATACAAATGAAGAAAACCTGAGGAAAAGGAAAAACAAGACCATCCCATATGTTCTGACAAAAAATAAAGCAAATAAATGCAGATGTAGGTGTGTGGCATAAGACCAGCGTGTAACCTCGTGGCACTCCGTTCAAATTGTTGGCTTGCTTGTGCTCAGCACGTTGTTTTTTGGAGTGCTCCCCTCACCCCCTGTAAGGGGGATCCCTTTCAGTGGTGCCTGCTCCAGGCCGATTCCAGTACAAGCTGCAAAGTGGTGAATTGAGTGAAGTTGCATGGAGACGGCTGTCATTAATTAGTCTCTCCCCTCTGATAGGAGCCCCCGCTGCAGGTTATTAACACGGCCGATGATTGCCAGTGCTCCCTGCTCAGCTTTCCGTGCCCGGCTGACGGGGATCAATCCCAACCACCCCGCACCCTGCAGCTGGGCGATGGGGAGCCATGACTGCTTCCCGCTTAATGAAATTACAGTTCATAAAATTTGCTGTCTTACAAATCAATAGTAAGTACACGCTGAGCCTTCCCAAGGAGCGCGGCTGATGTGCTTGCTGGGGCTGAGGGAGCGGAGCAGAGAGGGCTCTCCGCCACGGGCACAGCTGAAGTGAGTTGGGCTCACCTGTGCAGCACCGAGGGATGCTGAGCTGCCCCCAGGGACATTCCCTCCTCTGGGGCTCTTCAGGGAGGGCCCTGGTCCAGGAAAGGGGAAACACTTGCTCTGAACCAGCACGTGTGAGGAGCTCGGGGCTCTCAGGGGTTTATTAGCACGCTGGGGAATTAGAGAGGGGCAGGAGCAACACCGGGGCTGCCAGCCCAGCATGCCAGCTGCATCACAAGCCCTGTGCAGTGGCTGCATCTGTGAGTGCAGAAGAACTTATGTGCGTGTAGCTGCTCCAGTAGCGCAGGAGAGGCTGGATGTCCCTGCCTGCAAGGGGACATGTGGACTGCACAGTCATCTTCTCCCAGGGGCTGGGGTTTTCTCTTCGCTGAGGACAGATGCTTCTCAGCTCCCCACTTGGTGTTGCCGTGCGGCTCGCAGGTCCTGGATGCCTGCGCCAGCCCCGTGTGGAGCTGGTGGGATGAGCACCCATGGGCTTCCGCCACGGCAGAGGTGGGCAGCCTGAAAGATGGAGCTGGGTGGGCGTCACGTGAAACAGCCAAGAATGTTCTGGATTTGATCAAGCAACAGCATTTCTGGGGATGCTCACGCACGCTCTCGGCAGGCAGTGTGGAGCCACCAAGGCTGAGCAGGCTTCTCCAGCACGGTGGGACTGGGGGGGCTGGGGAGGGAAGGAGCAGGAGCACCCGGTCTCTCAGCAAGCTTCACCAAAACCATCATCCTCCTACCAGAATCCATAGTGTCGCACCAGGCACTCACCAGTTCCCGGTTGTCGCCGCCTGTCCCCCTGGGTGCTGGCAGGGGCTGGGGCTGGTGCCGTGTTGATGGAGTAGCCTGGTCTCCATCTCCCCAACTAGCTCTTCCCAAACTGTGGCTGCATGGGGGAAGCTGTGTAATTTGGGGTGAATCGCTCGGGGTAGGGTCAGGCGCTGTGAGCCCCCTGCCCGGTGGCAGGTACAGGAGGAGGCTTCTGCCAGGCTTCACACAGTGCTGGGGCAGCAATGTCCCGTGCACGAGGCAGGAGAGTCCCCAAGGCTTATTCCTCGGAGGAGCCCTGGTGTCAGCCCCCTGTGCTGCAACTAACAGGGTGCACCGTGGAATCGCAAGGAGGTTTTCTGTTGCCTGCTTAAAATCATCTTGCTGTAGAAAAGTAAAGAAGGAAAACTGCTTGATGAGAGGCTCAGACGAGACGGTGCGCGTACCAGGGAGCGGAGTGGGACACCCTGCCTGGGCAGCCCCGGGGCCACGGAGCGGGTGCCAGGCGATGCCAGGGCTGGGACGCTCGTCACCAGAGCAGAGCTGACTGCCCATACATTCATAAATATTCTCCATGCAGGCAAGGCTGGCTGGGTTTTGATCGCGGTTTTGCTAGACAGCTTTTGCAAGGATCTTTATCATTCAGTGTCGGTGTAAAACACTTTCCAGAGTCTAAATTCTGCTATAGAAAAACTATTTATCAACTGCCCCCGCCCCCCCCCCGCTGATACACTGGACAGCAGTTGCCATCACGCTCTGACAGCAGGCTGGAGGCAATATGATAGATATGTGGCTAATAATCAATCGATACTTTTGTTTAGGCCTCTGTCTATCAGTCTGGCATTGTGTGAACTAATTAGATGATAAAATGTGATGAATGTGTATTAAAGTCAGCTTCCTCCCGTTAGCACTCCAGGGACCCCTTCCATTTTCTAGCTGACCTTTTAGATCTCAGCTTTATTGTACGTGAATGCAATTAAATCAATTTGTCAGATATTTGCATTGCTCCTGCTAGTTCAGAATTCAATTAGTCAGTGTCACTTTACTGTCCTTGTCAGCCTCTGCACCAGCTCGGGTAAAAAAAAAGAAAAAAAAAAAAATCCTGTTAAAATCAAGCCAAATCATGCCAAGACTCAGCTCCTCTCTCCGTGGCTCATTCTTTCATGGCTCACACTATTTAATGCTGCCGCTCCTCCCCGGGCCCCGCACAGGAGGCTGCAGCCCTGCTGGCACGCGTGGCTGTGACACACAGCGTCCACTTTGCACGGGGCTGGGGGGGGAACCTGGCTGAAGCAGGCAAATCACTCGGGTCTGATGGGACAATTAGCAGGCGCCCCTCGTTACCTCTGCTCTGGCTGTGCCGAGTAGAAATCTTGTCCAGCAAAATTATTCACACAAGCAGAATGAAACTGCAACAGCCATCTCCATGCTACAAGGGTTTTAAACAATATTCAAATGAGAGCCAACCTTGGCAATTATTTTTCTTCCTGCTGTTCTAAAGTGATGGCTCCTTTATCCATATTTTATCAGCCAGTGAGGAGCTGTGATAGTTAAGATTCTGTTGCTTGCTTAGATCCACGAGAGCACATCCTGAAAGTCTGTTTGAAATTAGCATACAGGAATGCGTCCGGCGAGCCAGGACTCAGTCCTCACCCTCCGCACTTGAATTTGGAGTTACTTCTTAATGGCGAAGCAGACGCTCATGGCTCCGACACTGTGTGCTGCCCCTCTCCCTCCTGGGGCTTTCTCAGGGGCTGTTATTAGGCACCGAGAGCGGTGGGTGGAATGTGTTTGCAAAGGGTGAGTGAAAGGGATGGCAGTGGGACAGGAGGGGAGGTTGAGTGGCAGGATCAGGAGCGGCAGGGCTGTTTTCCCCCGCAAGGATGGGTGCTGGGGGGTCTGTTGGGGGCAGGGTTGGGTGCTGGGGGCAAAGGGGGGTTGGCAGATTGGGGTGCTTTGGGAGGACGGCAGCAGAGCTGGCAGGGGCAAGAGCTGGACTGACGCACCCCATCTGGAAGCATCCCTCGTGTTCTGCTCCTGCAGCCTCAGCGCCATCCCTATCCCCTTCCCTGAGATGTGCTGTCTTCACCCTTACCTGTGGCTGGTGCATGGTGAGATGGGTGCCTTCGTTCTTGATCTCCTCAGAGGTAAAAATTCAGACATGGTGGGGTGCAAACACCAAGCCCACTGCCAGAGTGCTATGTTAAAGTCTCTGCTCAGTCTACGCCGGGCTTAGCCCCATCAGTCACCAAGTGCCAGCCCGAGGTCTGACCTGAACCTCCCATCATGCTGGACTCATGCCCGGACTCCTGCCCTGGCAAAGGTCTGCCCAAACCCTGCCTCAAAGCGCTTTGAGGGAAGTCGTGTCTGGAAACCACCTACCGAGGGCTCCTCAGCTGCGGGTGTTTCCAGTTGGCAGCTATTGCTGGGGGCTTCCCAAACCGGTGACATGCCAGCAGGAGGGCACTGGGGAGAGACCCTGCGAGGGGGCTGGAGCAGCGGGAAGGAGAAGGAGCTGCTGCATCCTTGCACCCTGCACGCATGTGGTGCCTTTGAGCAGCAGCCGAGAGAGAGGAGACAGACACTTGCTGGATCCAATGTTTGGGTGACAAGAGTTTTGCTTGCACAAGCTCACCTTCCTCCTCTGAGTTCTGGCTGGGATATGAATATCTGAACCATGGCAGGTATAATTAACAGATGGAACTCGCTAATTATGTCCTTTGCATGTGAGCAGAAGACGCAACTGTTAATTGCTATTTGCACATTTATTATTCCAAGCACTGGGACTGCTGGCATTTACTGTGACATGTGCCCTGTTTAAAAACAAACAAACTGCACTCCTGTCTGCGCTGTGGTACAATTTAAGGCCTAATTAATATAAGCTGCTATGTTGCCCTGTTGCTTTGAGAGGGTGTGAGGAGGGAGCGTGCTGGTGTCGGTGGCAGCCTCCAGGCCCCGCAGCGGCTGCGCTGGAGCCCGGCATGCCAACTGCACGGCGGGGACAGCACTGCAAGCCGTGCAGGGGAAACGTGCGGGGCTGCTCATAGGGAACCAGCCATTGCCCCGTTGCCAGCGTCGCAGGGCTGTGAGCGCTCCCAATGAGCCACGCTGACCTCTAAAAGCACCTCTTCACACGGTTATTCTGAAGACTACTCAGGAGCCAAGCCCTGGACATCAGCAGGAGCACCCTCATTTACTACTCTGCATCTGCCAGCCTGGGGATCTGAGACCAACTGCAGTTCAGAAGTTTCTTCCAAAATCCCCTTTCCATCATGAGTTTGAGCATCCTTCACACTGAAGCCTCTCCAGTTTAGAGCAAGCCCCAGCCCACACCTCATCCCTACCTCTGCTCCGAAATCAGCAGCGCAAGCAAAGCTTTCCATCAGGGGAAGCCTCCCTTGGACCCTCTCCCAGGCTCGGACAAGGACCCACCTGCACGGTCAGAAGCGACTTCATGCCCTGAGAGCTGATCTGGGGGCTGCAAAGACCAAGGAGGAGTATGTGAGGGCAGCGCTGTGCTCCCTGGCCAGATGCAGGACACGCAGCATTGGAGCGGACACGCAGCATTGGAGCATACCCACAGTAAACCCAAGTCTGGTCCAAAAAAGCCACTCCGCCTCTCTCTAAAATACAACAAGAAAAATGACAACTATGTTTTCAAAAGTAATGATTAAATCTCTAGTCTTGAATAAGTATTTGTTTGAGATCAGTGCTCAGAGTGCGCCTTAGCTCCGTAGTTAGTTATATAAATATCGGAGATGAATAGCAGAGGAATTTCTACCTTTTCTATGAAAGAGTTGAGATGGATTTCAACAACCACACTTACATCGGGGGGTCTGAGCTAATATTCTCAAGGTGAAGGCTTTCCTTTGTGATTGGAAAAAGTGGTTTCTGACACGCTGTTATTCCCCAGCGAAGCAGGATATATTGCACCAACCTCTGCTCTGCTATTAGCGCGGGGTGAGAGTGCATCCCCCCCGCCGGGGCTCTCACCAGCACAAAAAGCGGTCTGAAACAACCGTGGCCCCTTGGCGCCAGGCTCCAGGAGGGGCCAAATGCCACCCCCAGGCAGAGTGGGGATCCCTGGCTCATCCCGGTCAGGGACAGAACCAGTTCAGAGCTGGTGCCCCTCCAAGGGGCTCTATGGGCAGGGAATGCCCAGCCCACCGCCCTGGGGAAGCAGCTGCCTGGTCATGCCAAGAAGCTCTTTCTTGGCCACCTCCTCTTCTTTCTCCGAGGGGGTTAGTCTTTCCTTGGCGTTTCCAGTGAAAGTGTTCCTTAGAGCCCCTTTCCCCGGAGAAGTGGCTGTGCTGGCCCCCAGCCCTGTGCGGAGCCTTGGCATTGCAGCTCGGAGGGAGAACTCTGGGTCCAGGTGCCTCTTTCCACCCCTGCCCACAGCCTGCAGCCAGCTCCTGACGTCCCTCTGAGGTGACCCTGCGCCTGTAGAGTGAGAGCACAGGGCTCCATCGAAATGTGGCCTTGGAGAAAAGCATCCTGTGAGCTTGGGACCCTCCCTGGCTGCGTTGGAGAAAGCTCTTTGCAGGTGAATGCATTTTTGGGCTCATTAGCAGGAGAAATAAACTGGACTGGATAAGTATCTCGATTATAGACTGTGAAGAAGTGCTCAGCACTGCCAGAGAGCAAGCGGGGCCATTTCCCCACCCCACACAGCTCCCCAGCGCGGTTTCGCAGAGTAAAGCCAAGATGTGCTTCCTGCCGTGGAAGTGAGGTGTCCAAAGGTGGCTGAACTTGGCGGCTTTCCCTTGGAGAGGCAGGAAACAAGGCAGTGGGGACATCCCCTCTTCAACAAGAATGTTGACGCCTCAAGGGTGTGCTGCCGGAGTCTGTGGGTGCATCATCTCCAGCGGTGACCAGCACAGCGTAGCTGCCCCTGCAGCGTGCACCCAGGGCCAGGCACCAGTCCTGTCCACTGTCACCCCACAGGAGCTGTGGTGTCAGAGCCCCACCGGGTTCTGGCAGCAAACATAAATGGCCTTTATCCCCGTTGAGGGCCAGGGAAGCAAAGCCCTCGACGGACTGGTCCAGCAGGATGCTGGGTGTTCATGGGTGGGGGAGAAAACACCTTGAGGCATGGGAGCCCCAAGGAAACAAGTCTGGGAGGAGTGGAGGGAGAGGGTAAAAGTTGCAGGTCTGCAGTAGGACCATCAGAACTGGAGAGGCGGCTGCACTACAAGACATTCCCCAAAGCAGGTCTCTTATTTTCAAACATCTGTGTTTAATGACGAGGAATGCCCTTGCCAGGCGTCGTGGGGCTGCAGCACAGCCATGGCAGACCGGGGCCAGCAGTGTGGGCTTGCACCAGAGATTTGTGCAGTGGGTTTTGGGGTGCAGCCTGCAGCTCCTGCTGAGTGAGGCCGGGAGGTCAGCCCTTTCTTCGGAGGCGCTGGGGCTGCAGGGACAGCCTGTGGTGAGGGAAGCCAGGCGCTGCTCTCAGAACGGGAACTGCAAATCATTGCCATCTGCCTTCCCCCTCCTCCGGCGTAATGAGCTGTGGTGCTAATACTTGGATGCTTGTGGTGATCATTGAAATATCTGGGGAAGGTCAGGGGATGATCTGCACAAATGTTCACCCAAAAGCTCCAGCATCTGTGATTATCCCTCATCGGTGCCCTTGCTAGGGAAGGGCAGAGCTTCTCCCAGGGCCTGCCTGGTGCTGCCGGTCCCCAGGACCTCATCAGGACGGGGCACCACGCGAGTACACAGCGCAGGCGCCCAGGGAGCCCCAGCCTGCCAGCACGAGGGTGGCCACACAAGGGAGAAATTGTAGCATGATTTATGATTATTAGTTAAGCAGCCACCACCTACAAATCCCACAGACTATATTCTGAGAGCACCCAGTATATGGGGTTAATGGAGAAATACAGACGCAGAGCAAAGTCCAAAGCCACAGGCAAGATGCTTCGCACGTGATGAATCCCAGCTGCTGCGGTGTGGCTCAGCACAGCCATGCTGTTGCAGCGCTGCCTTCTCGCTGCCCTGGCCCTGCCTGGCACGGGGAACGAGGAGGAGTGCTCCTCCAGAGCCTTCTTCCCTCTCCACATCTGTGCACAGCAGCCCGTGGGATTCAGCGCTTCTGCGTTGTGCGTGTTGCAGGCACTGTGCTACCGAATGGGGCCAGGGAAAAATAATAGGTACAGTTTAAAAAAATCCGCAGAATATTAACGAGCCATTAAGCAGCTGTGTGTAAGTGTCGTCCTCAGCAGACCGGCATTTGGAAACCCTTTGGGATAGCAGCAGCCTGGCTACCAGAACAAAGAGGAATAGACGCGGGTATAAATGTATTTCTGCGGGTACAGACAAGGGTTACAGAGCGGGATAGCTGTGGGCACCTCGGAGCAAATTAAACGTATGTAATGCGATGACCTGTTCGGTGCTAGAGGAAGATCTCTTCCTGCCAGCACCCAGCAGTGCACGAGGAAAGCAGAGGGACAAGGGTTGGGTGTGTTTTCAAACCGCTCTGCCGTGCCTGAGAAGCTTTCCAAAGCCGGTGTCTCCCATGGGAGAGCAGGGAGGCTCTGGGGGACGCAGCGCACACCAGCCCCTGTGCACGGGGCCAGGGCTTGCACCAGCACCCATTGGGGCCAGCCCCATTCTCCATCCTCTCTGTTAGAGGAGGAGAGGAAAAGCCCAGCCGGGGTGTTGGGCCCACAGCCTGACAATAAATCACACTGACAACCTTCCCCGCTGTTCCTGCCTGTGTTCTGCTGTCTTAGAAAGCAATCTTCACGGAATCATGGAATTTTCAGAGTTGGAAGGGACCTCTAGAGATCATCTAATCTGCTAAAGCAGGATTGCCCAGAGCACATCACTCAGGACTGCATCCAGGCGGGTTTTGAGAATCTCCAGAGAAGGGGACTCCCCAACCCCCCTGGGCAGCCTGTGCCAGTGCTCTGTCACCCTCACCGTAAAGAAGTTTTTTCTTGTGTTTGGATGGAACTCCTGTGTTCCAACCTGTGCCTGTTGCCACTTGTCCTGTCACTGGGAACCACTGAAAAGAGTCTGGCTCCATCCTCCCTCAACCCACCCTTTAGATACTTATAAGCCATAATAAGGTCTCCCCTCAGCCTTCTCTTCCCCAGGCTAAAGAGTCCCAGCTCTCTCAGCCTTTCCTCATAAGGGAGATGCTCCAATCCTTCAGTCATCTTAGTTGCCCTACGCTGGACTCTCTCCAGCAGTTCTCTGTCTCTCTTGAACTGGGGAGCCCAGAACTGGACACAGCATTCCAGTTGGGGCCTCATCAGTGCAAAGTAGAGGGGAAGGATGACTTCCCTCGACCTACTGGCCACATCTTACTAAAACTCTTCACCTGCTGGGTGCTGAGAAGTGGTTCCCCTCATTGGCATCAGTGGTCTGTGGCGCTTGGCAAAGCCCAAGGTGTGGGGATGCAGGAGAACCCCAGCCTGGAGCAAAGCCCTCGGACGCTGGGGAAGGGTTGGGGGTAAGGGGCTACATGCCCGGGGCGAGCTGCCTCCTGCCCCAGAGCCCAGCCAGCCTTCCCGAGGAGGGGACCCACCCACGTTCAGGGGACGAGCCCCTCTGGGCTGGAGCAGGCAAGGCAGCACGGAGGGTTAATGCCGGTTTGCTTTAGGAAAGGGGCTGAGGATGAGGGAGCAAGTGAAATATTTATAAGGATGTGAGAGATTCTCCCATTATACACAAGCCAAGGCACCGTGCAGCCCCGGAGCAGATCTCTTGAGCATGACTCTTTGAAGTGAGCTCTGCGGAGCCACTGTGTGCGCAGCCAATGGACCATGCACGGCTCCTCGCAGGCACTGCCACACGCTGCCCCTGCGCCGGGCACGCCTGTCCTTGGTGCACTTTCTGGGCTTATCCAGCTGGTGGATCCCACCACTGGTCCCCGGTGCCACCGTGGGCTGGCCAGCATGTCAGAGGAGCAGCTCCCTGTGGGGAACGCTCCACAGGTGGGGTGGCAGCTGGAGTGGTGGCACTGGTCCGGAGCCTGGCCACCCCCCAGCGCTGAGCCCCCACGGACAGAGGGTGCCCGATGCCGCTGGAGCAGCTCACCCGGTGATGGGGGAGTGGATGTGGTGAAAGAATGAAGTTATTGGGAAGCAAAGAATTGACGTCTGTGCTGAAAGGCATTGAGCGGGGCTGGGGCAGGTTCCCCTCAGCCCCAGGTGGGTTTCCCCCTCCCCGTCCTTCCTGGCCATCTCCGGGAGCCAGGCAGCACCCTGACTGCTGAGCAGACCCAAAAGAAACCCCTTTCTGTCATCAGGTTGCTGCTGTAAGTAAATACCATCATTTATATTAATTGTTTTGTGTTTCCTGTAAAGGGCTTGGGCTTTTTCAGATGCAGATAACTTTTGTGGGTGTCTAATTAATATATATTCCATGCCGAATACCAGTGAGTGCCGTTAAACTGCTGTTAGGGAGCACTGGGTGCTGATGTACCGTGTGTTTTAGGAAATATATTAAAAGCAACTGTGTGAAGTATGGTGACCCCGGGTATCAGAAGCAATCTCTTCAACCATACCTCAACAGTGAAATTAAGTATTGGAAATTTCAGAAAGCTAGGAAATGCAAAAGTTGAGTTTCTAATACTGATGTTAACTCAGACTCAACTGGATTTAACTTGTCCGTTTCACATAATATGCCTTGATATGCACTTTGTCATCAAACTCCAAATAGGAAATATTTAATGTGTGCAAGATGATGAATTTTGTGTTCCTGTTACAAACACATACTTTACATGCCCCTGACTGATGACTTTCAGAGTACAGTTTAAGTGTTGCCATGCTATTTTGTATTTTCAGAGCACAAAAAGGGAGGGGCAACATGGAAAAGAAGGAACAAAACCAAACGAATGACCTTGGCATTAAAATTGCCTTCAGAGTTCATAGCTGGTGTCCATTCGGGGCACGCGTCCTGCAGGTGTGGGTTAGCAGCTCGGCACAGCACCTGATCCAGGGCAGCGGTGCAGGGAGCGCCCAGGGCTGATAGGACCCCGGCACAGCGATTCTGGGGGCACTCGAGGGACATTCCTGGTTTGGAGCTGCTCAAATCCAAAGATGGGCTCCTGCAGCAAGGGAGAGGTTGAAGAGCTGATGATAGGGAGCAGCGAGTGCCCAGGCCCCGAGCTGGGGTGGCATTCAGGTGTGAAATGTTTAAGCTCTTCTCAATGAATTGCATTAAAATATCTCTTGTCCCCCCCCCAAAAAAAGAGTAGCAAATGCGGTAACTGCTTCTTTAATTCTTTTGGTTTTTTTTTTTTTAATTTGTTTATTTAAAGACTCCAAAGTTGGTCCTGAGTACTTATAAATTGATCAGTCATCGACCTGCTGATTTGGGTGAAATAACCACGGAGCAAAGTGGGAGCGGGAGGCTTCTGCTCTGGAGGGGGCCCCAGCAGTGGGGTCTGCGGAGGAAAGCTTTGCCTTGCGAGGCAGTGAGGAGTTTGGGGGTGCTGGAGGGTGGTGGCTGAAGGAGAAGGGGGTAACCCTCCCTGGGGCACTAAGGGGTGATCCCCCTCCGCCCCGGGGCACTGAGGGGGTCCTACCAGGGAGGCTGATGGGGCAGCTCCAGTTGTGGGGAGGCACCCGACATCCCCACACCCGGCACGGGGACACCCTCCCAGCACCCTGTCACTGCCCCCCCATCCCTGGAAGGGGAAGGCGGCTGCCTGGGGGCTCCAGCAGCACCTCCCGCTGCTGCACAGGACTGTCCACGCGGTTTCATCTTCTGCCTGTCCCCTGCCTGTGCACCTGCCTTCAGACAGCAACTCTTTATTCCAGCCAGTCCCAGCGTGATAAACAAATGTTTTCCGGAGGTCAGGTCTAAATGTCCCTTTGCAGAGCTTGCTCTTGTTCGTCCCTCCCTGCACCGCTGCGCACAGCTCTTTACAGCGCCGTGAAGAATTACAATTCTGCACCACAAAAGCAGGAAACAGAGCTATTAATTTCCTTGTGAGTCTGCAGGGCGCTTCCAGGATGGATGCTGCCTTAAGTAAATGCTACCCGTTTCAGGAGGAAAGGGGAGATGTACTGCACAGGGCCAGGTCCCCAGTGCCACCCTGAACTGCACCCACCAGGGACCTCCTGAGGAGCCACGCAAAGTGTGCCTGGGAAGGAGAGGGGAGCAGCAGGGAGAGCTGAGCCCCTGGAAGAGATCCTCCTCCGACTGGGGGTCTGGAGCACGGATGGGTTACGCGCCTGACAGCCTGGAACGCCAGGCAGGGGAAGGGTGGAAGGCAGGGTGGGTAGAATTGTCTAAACACCCCAATTCTTATAATTGAAGCAATTGTGAATCATTTGAAATGCCAAAACCTTGACAGGATAACAAGTTAAATTCAAGTGAACGAATTCAATTATGTCTCGGGGTGCTGCTTTGTGGGAGCTGCTGCGGCGCATGCCTGGAGCACCAGCGGTGCGGGGGGAATCTGACGTGCCAGCCTGGGGGGCTTCTCAGCCCTCGGGGGGCTGTGTCCCATCCGAGCAGGCTGGTACCTCAGATGCTGGCAGTGCTCCCCGGTCCCCTCGTGCTGCATTCAACTGCAGGCCCGCAGCCCCCCGGGGCCCTGGGCAGCCAGAAACGGTGGCCAGGATCCCCCAAACCCACCCTGCCCCTCGACCTCTCCCAGGGGCTCTCGGACAGCCCTTGCTGGGGTCCAGACCTGGCGATGGTCTGCTGCGACCCAGCAGATACTGGTATCCTGCACCTATAAATACTGGGTGAGGAGGCATTTGTCTTGCTGTCTGCTCCTGCCGTGGCCAGGCCAGCTGCTCCCCCAGCTCCCCCCCTCTGGGGCCCA
>NW_009646404.1:1601193-1604378 GCF_000708025.1 Charadrius vociferus | reverse complement strand
TGGCTGGTTATTAGCTGTGCGCCGGGAGCCGGGGATGTGCAGGGCATTAGTCATTCAGTCAGCCGTGCTGGCAGAAAAGATGTCCACAACTTTCCCTCTCCTCCAGCGCTGCCCCTTCCAGCCTGCGCACCCTTGGTGTCTCCATAATTGCCTCGGATGGCTGGCTGGAATGAGGGAGAGCCATTGGAACAGGGATGGATTGGCTGCTGGCGTCCACAGGAGGGACCCCGGAGGGACAGAGCCCATTGATCATCTCCCAAGACGCCCTGGCTGGAGGCTGAAACGTCTCTGAAATCAGGGAGCCATTTATGTGCCAGAACCCCTGCGGGGGGAGAGGGGACAAGCCCAGGCAGCCCCAGGGGGCTATGGGGGGCAGAAGAGGGGTCTGCAGATGGGGGACAGCTCTGGCCAGTGACACCTCCTGCCCGGGGCTGCACAGCTGGCCTCCATGGTCACAGTGAGCCCTGAGGTTGTCACCTGCAGTGGCAAGACCTGCCATCCCTTTTTGGCACTCTGGGAAAGGTCCACCCCCCTGCGGACCCCTAACCCGTGCCTGCTGCCAGCTTGGGGGGAGTCCCCTCCAAAACCCATGTGGGTCCTTCACGGGCGCACGGTTTGCATGCTTGGGAATGGGCAAAACCCGCCTCTGTTCCAAGGGTGCTTCAGCATCTGTATTGCAGGAGCATTTTTAAATCAAGCCCCCAGGGTCCTCGCTGGTCGTGCCGCAGTGTGGTGGGGGTGTCGTCCAGTCCCAGCACACTCTGGGCTCCATCTAGGAGCCGCAGTGTCCGAGCCCCCGCGGCCACAGGCAGCACACGCTGTCCCTCCCCGGCTGCCTGTCCTGCCCATCCATGTGGTGCAGAGCCACCCCAGAGGCCAGATCTGGGCTGCAGGGTCCCTGCCACCCATCGCCTCCCAGCTGGTTGGATCTGCATGAATTTTCCATCTTGAACACCGTCACCCTCGTTTCCCAGCTTGTGCCGGATCCCGCAGGCTCTGGCTACTTGAAAACACTGCAAGCTTTAAAATCGAGGTGGCTTTGCAGGATGATGGATTTCAGTGTCTCTCTGCTCCAGCTTATTGAACAGGGTGAATTTTTATGGACATCTCTTTCCTCTCCTCATCTCTATTCATCCGAGTCTCCAGAGCACACGTGGCTGAAGGAGCACAAAACCAGAGGACATCAAACTGTGGCTGGCCTGAGGGAAGAAGGGAGCTGCCGGTCCTTTCTGTTGGGGTTAAGTGTGCACACCCCAGCGTGTCGTTTCCAGAGCCCGTGTCCCGTGTCTCGGGCAGCCCCTCCACAGGGAGCGCTTTGTACCAGGCACAGCTCAAATAGGATTTGTCACCTTGTTAGGAGCAGTTCGAGGACATCCTCCCTGCAGTCCAGGGTATGGCTATGGGCTGGCCGGAGCAGGCACACACGGCGTCCTTTTGGGCTCAGTGAGCACCGATGGCACCAGGCACATCCCACATGGGGACCTGGCACCGAGTGGCTGTCTGTGCTGCCAGAACAGGACTGGCACATGGGACCAGCCCTGTGTGGGGAGAAGCAGAGGAGGCCAGCTTCCCGGGGCAGGTGGTCCAGCAGCGTCAGCTCCAGCCCTCCCCGCAGCGTGGGGGGCCAAGGCGTCCCAGGGGGCAGTGCCAGGATGGACTCTGCTGCT
The DNA here is from genome assembly GCF_000708025.1 of Charadrius vociferus. Lineage (NCBI taxonomy): Eukaryota > Metazoa > Chordata > Aves > Charadriiformes > Charadriidae > Charadrius > Charadrius vociferus. Next base: position 1,602,711 of record NW_009646404.1, on the reverse strand, counting down.
GCTCGGAGCCAGGAATCAAACGCTCGTGGCAGGGATGTGGTTCAGCGCATCGCTATCGTACAGGGATGGCAGGTTCAGCACATCACCATGGCCAAGCAGTGGCATTTCCAGGAAGGGACAGTGGGGATGGCTGTGGGGGGCATGGTGAGCACTGGGTGGGTCCCTGTCCTCTGTCCCCCTGTCCCAAATCTTCCCTCCTGTACAACCGCGCGAGGCCATCTGCCAAGCAACTCAATACAAATCAATCAATGTTTGTGCCCTCTCAATAACTCTATTACATCCTCAAGGACAGATCTCAACCACCCAAACGGGCCTGAAGCAGATGCTTTGCTGCCAGAAGAACGGACGCGCAGGAGATTGTAAATCATGCAACATTAATATTGTCACTGACAATGAAAATCTCTGTATCTCCGCATCCGCCTGTGAGTGGTGGCCTTCAGATGTGCTTAATAAGCACCCGCACTCCTGCGCCTGCAACAGAGGGTGGGTGAGGGAGACACGGAGCCGGCTGGGGCCACAGCACCTTTGGCCAGGCAGCCGAGCGTGGGCAGCGAGCCGGGGCCAGGCACGAGTGCGTGGGGGATGCATGCAGGGCAACCATAGCCTTGGGGCTGTGCAGGGTCTAGAAACCCGGCACTGCTCACCCAGCGCTCCCAGGGGATTGGTGGGTGAGCTGCAATCCCCGGGGTTATGGAAACAAAACCTTTACTGACATATTTGAAAGAGCAGAGAGGTTTTTGTCCCGTAGCACATCATCCCAGCCCTGGGCTCTGCCCTGCCCACAGCGCAGGGAGGCTTTTGCCAGGCCAAAGCATGGAGGAGGGCAGAGCATCCCCGAGCCGCAGAGGCAGGCGGGAGGAGGAGGAGGAGGAAAAGGTGTAATGGCTGCAGAGAGCTGATGGGGACATGCACACGTGTCCTCATCCTCCGGCGAGGAGGAGAGGGCTGGCCCGATGGATGCGGTGCTGAGGCACTCACCAGGCGGGAGGGAGTTATTCCAGGGGCTGGAGAGGCTGGTGCAGGGGAGAGCTGGTGCTGCAGGCAGGGCCCTTCGCTCTCCCTTGGATATTATGCAAAGTGCCTGGCTCGGAGATTGATCGGGACATGCAGGGACCCGCTGATGGAGGTGGCTAAGCCTGGGCCCGGGGGATGCAGAGATGAGATAAAGCACTTAAGAGGATGGTGGAGAGGAGGAGCCGGCGCTCGGTGGAGGCTGCCTGGCCTGGGGAGCCCTCCCTGCCCACCGGGACAGAGACCCAGCTGCCCAAGCCCACCACGCCAGCACTGCCAGCTCTAAGTGCTCCTCCCAGCTGGGGCAAACGCAATCGCCCACGGTCACGCCAGCCCCTCTTGCCATCGGGATTCAGCCCAGGACAGCATCGCTTTTGGCATTCTTTGGATGTGCAAGACGCTATTAGAGCCGCGGCTCCAAAGCTGGCCCGGCGGGACCGAAAGGTCAGAAGACATTCTGTCGCTTGTAAATAAATAATAATAAATTACCATGTTTGAGCACACTCA
>NW_009646404.1:1598589-1601143 GCF_000708025.1 Charadrius vociferus | reverse complement strand
CATGGGGACGGGAGGGGTGCTGCCACCGCCTCCTCCCTGCCTGCCGCGAAGCGCATGTCTTGCAGCTATGGCAGCTCCGCTGTGGCTGAGATGTCATTGTCACGCGATGCGCAGTGTGGGATGGCCCCACTCCTCCTGAACGCAGCTGAGATACCGACTGAGGCCCATGGGGGCTGCACCCACAGGATGCCTTGTCCCCACCAGCATTGTGTGCCACCCAGCAGCGGGAAGGCAAGTCATCCTGTGCTGGCCACAGGGCTGCACAAGGCCCATCGAAGCAAGCTGGCTCCGCAGCCCCCATGCCCTGGGATGGTCCCTTGGCCTCTGCTGGCACCATGGCCCCATCACCAACAGCCACCAGGCCCAGTGATGGGCTCTGCATCCCGCCACAGCACCAACTTCCTCTGCCCTGCTCACCATGCCCGAGCCCCCGGCCAGCTGTCAGCAAGGATTTGGGTTTTTGGGTCAGGACCAGACGCCGTGCTCCCCATTAGCTGGCAGCAGGACAGGGCTGTGCTGGGCTGGTGCTTGGCTGCCTTGATGGCTTCACTTGCACGGAGCTGCTGGCGGAGAGGGGAGCAGGGGGGAGCGGTGCTGCTGACGCCGGCATGCAGGGAGAGCAGGAGGCAGCGCTTCCCAGCCTGGGAGAGCTGAATCGGGCCCCAAGGAGCAGAGACAACTGCAGCCGAGACCGGTTCCCTGTGGGGCAAAGTCGCAGGCAGCTTTGCAGCAGACACCGAGGGGACAGCAGTGCCCTGAGGAGAGGTGATGGGCTTCTCCTGACATGTCCCCCAGGAGAGGGGCCCGGCAGGGAGATGAGCCCTCTGCTCCTGCAAGTTTCAGAGCACGCTAAAACTCAGTTTATTTTTTTCCTCAGCCCATAGCTTGCCTCAGCCCTGGCAGCTGCTCCTTCCATCGAGTCTGTCTGTTGGGGGTCTACGATCATTCATATGGAAAAGATCTGTTCCTTTGAGTCATTTTTCATTAGTTGCAGTACTACTGAGCAAAGCAGAGCTGGTTTTGTAAATTAAAATGGGTTGCAGTTCAATACAGAATACTTCATTTGTAGCCAAGTTAAATAAGAGAATTGACATAAATATAATGCAATTACTTTTGCTACTTTCGTAATGCCTTTATGAGGAAGATAACCATCCACATGAATACATTATCCCACAGTATCTCTGCATCATTTCTGGACTTAACTCTTTTGAGTAGTATCAGAAGAATGGATACATTTAATTAAGTATCTTATTTTAGAAGTCAATTTTACGATGATCAGGAAGCAGTATCTTTAATTTTCAGTCATAGAACTGGCTTTCTTTTCGTCTCCAGACGGTTGTAATTTTAAGGATGCGATCTTGAGCAAAGCCACTGCACATGTGTGTCTTGCAGGAGAAGCTGAGTGTCCCCTCGCAGCCCCAGAGAGGAGCAGGCTCGAGGGTCCCCTGCTGCGCAGACTGCTTCTCGGTTCCCAGCCTGGCTGCAGCCCTGGGACAGCAGAGATTCCCCTGCCCACTCTGCGGGGTTATCCCTTCTGATGGCCAACGATGGGGCTTCAGCAACGGGGAGTAACAGCCCTGCAAGCGAGGGCCAGTGCCAAGCTGGGGTGCCCAGAGCAGCCAGACAAGCAGAGCCTTTTGCTGGGCTGGGAGTAATGTAACCCCCCCCGCCCCTTGTCTGGGGTCCTCAGCACCCACCAGTGAGTCCCAGTGAGCTCGGAGGGCTGGGATGCAGCAACAAGGCTGTAGGGCAGCACCGGGGAGCCGGCACTTTGCTGACTTGTTACGCTTACTGCAGCTTTTTTACCTTGCTGCTGCTTTTACAATTAATTCTCAGCTGCTCCAGTGCAGTTATTACCTGCTGCGCCCCAGCCCACCTCCACCAGCTTCCTTCATTAGCAGTGACTTCTAATCAGCACAGAATTAATTGCAGGTTTGCTGGGAGAAAGGTGAGTTTGATAAAGCGCGTTTCTAAGGGGACTATTGTATTTATGCTGCTCTCAGCAAATGTTTCATGTGGGGACCAGGACAGAGGCAAAGGGACAGGGAGGTGTGATGGCAACGCAAGGAGACAAGGGACAGGGAGCAAAGGGACCCCGCAGGACCCGCAGGGCCAGTGCCCGGCTGTGGCAGCCCTGGCATCACCTCGGGGGCCTGACTCCACCACAGGGGAAACCACGGAGCTGCTCTGTCTGGAAACGGCATTCCAGGGGCAAGGGGGGTGTTCAGTGGTGAAAATAAGGTTTATATTAAAAAAAAAAAAAAAGCCTTGATGATCATAAATCTTGGTTAAATTAGGAACATGTAGATCTTACTCAAAAGCGACAACCTCTTATAATTCTGTTGAAAGCAAATTAACTTTTTTGATAAAAAAAAAAAAGGCATCTTTATGAAACACCATTTTTTTGTGAAATTGGTATTTCATCAGAAGATGTTTGTCCATGGTCCCAAAACAATCATCAGAAGCCGCTGCGTGGTGCCTGACCTGGCACTGTGTGCGCCCCCCGGCCTGCAGCGCTGCAGCCAGTGGTGTGGCCACATTGGCTAACCTGGGG
>NW_009646404.1:1593276-1598575 GCF_000708025.1 Charadrius vociferus | reverse complement strand
CCCCCCCAGCTCCAGCCATCGCTTTCCACATGAAACACCATGGCAACTGCTGATCCCCGCTGCGGGAACCGGGATCAGCCGAAAGCATGCACCTCCTGCAAGCCAGGATTATTGTTCCCCGCTTCACAGCGGATCCTTGGCTCAGAACAGATCCTGCCCGTTTTGCTCGTGGGTTGGTTTTGGAAAGGCAGGGCTCAGCCCCGCGCCGCCCGCACTGCTGCCTCTCGCCCAGGCACCACAGGGTGAATGCCCCACTGATGCTGCTTCCAGCTGGGTCCAGGAGATGCGATTGCCTGGTGCTCTGCAGGCAGGGACGAGTCTGCTGGGTGATAAAGCTCCTGCCTGCGCTGCCGGCTCCAGGGCACATGGCTGCAGCAGCACTCCTGCCCATCCTGCCTGCACCCCTGCCAGCACAGCCTCTGTCCCCGCAGCCTGAGCTCTCACAAAGCCTCAGAGGGCACCCGACAGTGGGAAGAGGGTTCTCCTATTCCGTCTCTGTTCCATGATAGCCCTCATGATTTCTGTCTCCAGGTAAGAGCCCCCAAGGGCAGAAGGCCCTGGGGAGGTCCCTGCCTCCCCTGAGGGACCTGCTGCGGACGCCCTGGCCGAGGCTGCTCCAGGCTCCCTTGTGCCAGGCTCTGCTCATGAGAGGGGCTTTGCTGTGTGCGTGATAAACCCCCGCTCACATCACCCTATCTCACTTCAGTCTTAAAATACAGAGTACAAAGAGAGAGAACAAAATCCCTGAAACTGGACTAAAACCCTTTTGAAATGTGCCAGAGCAGATGGAATCTGTTTCCGTCGAGAGGGGGCCTCTGCAGGCACATTCCCTATATTTGCTTTTACATCAGTAGCTATTTCAGACTTGCAATGCCACTTCTCTGTGAGCGGCCAATAAAAATATCCTCCTGGAAGCGATGGCATTCTTACCTCTGCACTTAGAGCAAAGCTGCTTGTCTTGAGTGGAAAGTGCCTTCAGTTCCCCGGGGTGAGCAGCACCTTCTGTGGCCGCAGGACAAGCCCCTGATATTGGGAATGTCCGTGGCAGCCCATAAAGGCTGCTCAGCCTCCATTGCGTGCTGTCCCTGCTGCTCTCGGTGTTTCTGGCCGTGTTTCCCCAGCCCCAGCTGGGTGCAGTGCCCCATGGGGACACCCCCTCGGCATTGCGGTTCAGGCAGGATGCTGGATTGCTGCAGCCCTAATGCACTAACCAGGAGAGATGCAAGGCGTCCCCAAAGCCCTGGAGAGTGGGCACGGACTTGTTGCACGGGGGCAGCTCCGTCTCATGGTGCAGCACAGGCAGAGCAAGTCACGGCCACCTCTGGCTGTGGGAGCGCTGGGGGACAAGGATGCTATGGGGATGGAGATGGGAAGCAGCCCCACAGACATGGTGTGGGTGGCGATGGGAGCAGGGCTTGGGGCTGGCTGGGCAAAGCAGCACAGGAGGGCAACATTCCCATCATCTGGAGTGGGAATCGACTGGTGCTGGCTGGCTGCAGCTGCCCTCCGTGGCATTTTAATGCCCCAGCTTTTCATCTCAAGGCTGAGCAGCTACGTTTTTAAATATAGAATATTAGGATTTTATGACAAAATCAAACAACACTTGCTGGAGAATTGATTCTGCCCCTTGTTTCCCTCCTAGCTGGTGCCACAGTATTACTCCTTGGTGAGCGATATATCAGCTTTGCAGCAGCACAAAGTTTGGTTTTCAGGACGCTCTTACGGCTGGCTTTTCAGCATGAGGAATAGCAGCCCAGCTGCAGATGGGAGGATAAAAAGTCCCTCTAAAATTCCGTCGGCAGATCCATACTCCATTTCTGGCGGTACGAAAACAACTGCACAATTGATTGGCTCTTAAGTCCAAATTTGCGAGTTGCAGAAAGTCGCTGGCTCCAAAGTCACTTAAATTCCCCGTGTGTCCCAGAGGTGCTGTTAGTTCTCAAGAAGCTGAAATTGCAGAGCTGAGCCCTTCTCCTGTGCACCCACCTGCCTGGAAATCGCCTGCGCCTCAGAGTACTCACATAATCCAATTGCTGGGGAATGGATCCCTGCCCTGCCAACAGGGCAGCTTCTGCGTTTCGTTATGCAAGAGCAGATGAAGAATCCCAATCTTCCCCTTAGTTATTCCTTCCCTACTTTCTCCCTGATTGCTCAGTACAAAAGCTTCGAGCCATCTTTAAACCAAATTGCTTCACAAATGACAAATAACATGAAAATAGGCTTCATAACCAGGAATAATGAAAGAAATCATTCACTTTGATATCAGGAGATGGTCTGTGTTAAAGGAGCCCTTCAGCCTGAATAGCAGAAAAGCACATTGCAATTTTCGTGTACTTACTGGGATAAAACATGTGACTCCATGGATGCTGCAGCTGTCATTTCACGCTGGTCTTTGCACTTTGATTCTGAATTGCATAGGTTATCTTGACACTTGCTGATAAATTTTAAATCACCTCTTTTGCTGTATGTGAGAAGGGGCAAGGAGAGCATATCTGAATACAAACGTTAATGACATTTTTAAGTCCTTGCCAGAGAGTGAGAACAGCCCTGGGGACGGCGTTCAGCGATGTATCCCTGTCTCTGAGATCCGCCTGCCACGACGGCCGTCCCGTGTCCTGGACCTGCACGAGAGCATGGTTGCCTGCACAGGCTCTGCACAGGGAGGGCAGCCACGCTTGCACCGCTGTGATTGCTCACGGGGACAGTCTCCAGGCTCGCCTTCCCACGTGCTGCAGAGGTTGCCCACCCACTGCTGATGCTGCTCCACTGGGGCTGCAGGAGCGATGCCCTCCGCACACCCCGGCACCGGGAGCTGGGAGCACCCTGGGTGCCACAAGGCCAGCTGACGGGGTGACGGCAGAGTCCCCATGAAGTTGGTGGGACTGTGGGATGTCTCGGTTCCTCGTCCAGCAGGAGCACAGCAGGCTGGAGAGCAACAGGGCACCTCTGCAGTGTGGCATCCCAGAGCCCAGGGCTCACCAAGTGCAAGCCGGTGACCGCAGGCTGCCCTGGCTCCCAGGGGGTTGCAGGAGTTGCCATCTCCACCAACCTCCAGAGAACAGCAGCTGAAGGAGACCAGAGGAGACCAGAGAGGACCTGAGTGGAGCTGGGGCCAACCCAGGCTGCAGACATCACTGCAGGCTCTGCCCTCCAGAGCCCTGCCACAGGAGGAGACCCCCCACAGCCCTTCCCCCCCCCGCCCCTGCTCCTCAACTACACACTATTGACCAACAGAATAATCTTGGTGTAATTAAGCAAATATCTGAGCAAAATCTAATAATTTTCCAAAGCTTTTATCTCGGCAGCTATGAAGATAATGGCTAAAAATAGGTGTGCCCATACGACTGGCAATTAAACCATCATCATTTTGATTCCATCATGTTTTAGTGCACAGAGTGTTCTGCTGGGAGTTAGATTAGCTTGATATGGCAAATTTACTCATCAAAATATATATTAAAAGTGGGGCAACTCAGAAAAACACCAGACAGTAGACCCCTGCCGAGCTCCCCGGTCAGATGTGCCACACCGGAGGGAGACAGGCACTGCCGATATCGCAGTGCAGAGTTCGGCGACGCAGGGCACGGGGCTGGTGACTGGCCATGGCTCCCCGAACACAGGGCAGCCGTGCCAGAAGCAGGGCTCTGCACCAGCTGCAGGGCTCGCAGCATCCCTGGGCAGCACCCTGCTTCCCAAAATCCTTTCTACCACGCAGCTGGGAGCTTTTGATGGGAGCAGCTGCAGCACCAGGGCCCTTTCTCCACCTCAGTGATTCTTTTGCCCTTCACCCCTTTCTTCCCCAGTTCAGACAGAACAGCTCAGGGTTTAGAGAGGAGTTTGCCCCAAAGAAGTTCAAGTGTTAGGAAAATCTCCAGTGCAAACAGATTAATTAATCTAATCAAACACATCTCTCTAGAGGAATTGGATTAGTGCTTTTTGGATAAGGATTGTATTAAGCTGATAAGAGAAGTTACAAATGCAATGAGATGCTGATTTATTGCAAAGAGAGGACTTGACAATTCTCACAGGTTCATGATCTCATCCTTAGGGCTGCAGGCTGCTGCTGAGCAAATAAAACAGCGACGTGCTCCTAAGTTTCCTTTGACATTGCAGAAGCCACGGAGCCCTGTACGTCCAAGAAGCCACCTCTGCCCCAGCACCTGCCAGCACCGGGCCAGCTGCGCAGCCAGAGCGGCACTGGCACTCGCCTGGCAACCTCCATACCCAGTGCTGCTGGAAAACTGAATTTTGGGGATCTTCACACAGCACCAGCCCATGCCCAGGGGTAAAGAGTTGCTTCAGTGAGTATTTGCACGCTGTTAGTCACCCTGCTGTTAGATCTGGGAGCTCTGCAAGGGTTATGGTGCCCTCAGGAAGGCCATGGGGTTGCTCAAAAGGGATTGCAAAGTGTTTAACTACCCCAAGATGCTGACTGCTCTTTCTTGCCGGTTGCAAGTCAGTTCCATGAGGGCAAAGGCTGATGCACCAACAAGGACAGCCAAGATTTGATTTTCTTAAATGTATTGCCAGAACATGAACATATTGGGGAAAGATTTTATCTGAAGATACAAAATTGTGCTCCTCGCCTAGCTCACACTTTAAGTGCCAGAATCGATTTCTCTGCTCTCGTCTTGTGTGAATGCAAGGCACCATCTGTTTCTTCTTGTACCACAAGTCTTGGCACGCAAAGAGTTACCAGGTGCTTCACTGTCTGTCTTCACTCTGAGACAGAAAAGTCCCTGAGACACTTAATCAGGGCAGGACTCCATTTACAGTGTGTCTATTGTGTGACTGTCCACAGGACACCAGACATCCATTCCCCGTTTAATCAAGTGTCATTGGTAGAGTCTACCTACATTCAGCATGTCTAAATCTACAAGTGTAGCCCACCGCACATGGGATCCAGTGCCATTTCAGCAGCTTCCCTCTGTGCCAAAGCTGGTGGCTCTGGGACTTGCTCTGGGTCTTCAGGGATGGACTGGCACATTCCCAAGGCCCTTGTTCCCCAGGCAGCGGACAGCACAGATGCACCATGGCACAAAGAGGAAGATTCACAGCATGCCCTGGAGCAAGGCATGGTCCTGGATGGTACAGGGAGGAATGGTGCATGCATGGAGGGACCAGGTCACCTCACACGTCAGCACCTGGTGACTTGTGTACAGAAGGGGACAGAGCAGGAGGTGTCCTTGGCAGGTAGGGCATGGAGTGGGCAGAAGCACATCAGCAGAGCAAGGTGCCCGTGCACAGTTCCAGCCTTCATTATGTGCTTGGTAAGCCACGCCACGATGGCTTTGTCAGCAGC
>NW_009646404.1:1590093-1593247 GCF_000708025.1 Charadrius vociferus | reverse complement strand
CCCTACAAAGCTGTTGCTTTTCTTTCTGCAGTTCCCTCAGCATCACTTCAGGAGCCTGCGTGAATGTCTCTACACAGCTACACTTGTCCTTTGCTCGGCTCTGTGCTGCCAGCACAGCAAAAATACGACTGAAATGCACATAGCAGCAGCCACCCGGGGAAGTGCCATCGGTCATAGTTACAGGGTGCTTAACAAAGTGCAATGAAATGGCAGGTGCAGGCGCTGCGCTTTCCAGAATCCCATCTATTAGCAGGGAGGGGACGCGAATGCTAATTCTCCAGCCCTGCTCCCCCACCGGTCTGCGAGCTGCAGGTGCCCCCAGCAGCAGCTCTGGCTCTGACGGGGACATGGCTCTCCAGGTCAGCACAGCGGGCCTGTCTCCCCACGGGCTGGGGGCACATGCTCGGACCTGCCAAGGAAGTCCCATGGCACCCACTCTCCTCCCTCCTTCGCCTTCTCCAGCCAACTGCACAAATTCAGGCAATGGAGAATGGCCGGACACATCTTCTTCGGAGCCTGGTCTGAGCTTGTTCGTGTCCGCACAGAGGCTGCCCCAGGTAGCCCCGCAGGGAAAACAGCAAATCCTCCTCTTTTCTGAGCCCCCTAGATTCCCTCCATTGCCATTCCCAGGGTGACTGTGCAGCCTGGAACAAGGCTGAGGAGCCACCGGCACCACAAGCAGCAGCAAGGACCCCTGAAATTGCCACTTTGTGGGCCTGTGCGTGACAGGGATGCCAGCTGCCTGCACGCCTCTTGAGTTTGCAAGGTTAATGCAGCTGGGAAAGCCTCTTTATGAGCAGGCAGCAAACACTCCTGCTCCCCACCGCCTGCCTCGCCAGCCACGGCCTCTCCTGCCCCAGGAGAAGAGGATGAAAAGTTCACAGAGTGAATTTCTCAGCTGGAGGAAAGGCAGAAACAAACACAACTTGAACTATCACAGCAGGCGCGTTGTTGCCTGCTGCTCAGGAATCAAACAGGCAAGCAGGCAAGTGGCTGATCTTAAATACAGGCAGACTCTCCCCAAGAACCAACCACCGCATCCAGGAGAGGTGGAGCTTCCTCTAGCCGAGGACCAGCCTTTGTTTCTCCACCCTGGGTACCACACAGAGCATGAGCCTCCTACAGCCCCAGCGGGCAGAAAGCTCAGCCAGCTCCAAAGGGAGCCGAGCTCTCAGGCCAACACAAAGCTTCTGCCCACCATCAAGGTAAAGCCCTTCTCAAGCAAGCAGATCCAGCTGCAGTGCTCCTTCTGCTGCTCAGGAATAGCAATGGTGGGAACCAGAGATTCAGCTGGGTTGGGGCTTCCAGCTGCCCAGCTGCTCTGGAGGGGGACAGCAGCTCCCTCGCACTGGTTGCTGTCACCGCTGGCCTGTCCAGGGCAAGGGAGTTCCCCTGGCCATGGGGATTTGAAAGCCTCCATCCTTCTCCAGGGATTTTACAGCACCTTCACCATTGTAGTAAAGTGCTGCACCAAATTAAAGAGCCCAGAACAGAAAGTTGCTTTTCTTTCTGTTCCTTCAGGCAGAGGAGATAAAAGGAGATGTCGCTGCCACCCAGCTTTCCTCCGCACGAGTATGTTGTGCCCATATACCCAGGCAGTGTGACAGGCGCTTAGACTCCACCATGCTCAATCAAGCCAGCACAGCAGCAGCATGCAGTCTGTGGAGGGAATGGATCCAGCTCCAGCCCGGCAAGGGCATCGAGGGACTTTCTGCTTGCAAAGCGTTATGCAGCACGCTGCTTTCCTTAGGGACAGGCAGCTCCCAGGTGCTGGGGGGAGGCAGTGACACTGCTGTGGATGAACCAGGCTCCCCCATCCCACCAAGACCCCAGCTGGAGGCCATGTGGCCACACAGCAGAAGGGGCTGGACAGGTACAGAGCCACACTGATGGGCAGCATCTCCAAGGTCACTCGGGCGTCTCTAAAACCCAGGGCAGTCCAGAGGTTTGCAGAGCCAGAGCTGAAGCAGGCAGTGTGAGTGGTGGCCCTTGCTCTGTGTGGCAGCTGTGGCTCTGGGCAGCATCGGGCAGCTTTGGGCAGTGCCTGTTTGCACTTGGCCTCAGCTGTTCCCAGCAGGCATTTGCCTAGGAGCTGAGCAAGCCACATCCTTACTTCCCTTGCTTTTTCCAGCCGTGAGCTTGCTAACTACAAAACAGCCATGTGTTTTCTAAGTGAGACTGAAATTCAGCAGAAGTGGTGATCTTGCCACTTCAGGACAACCTGTCATTGTCCCGGGGTTAACAGAAGGCATTTTGCTATTGTATTTCTTTTCCTTTCCCACAAAGAGATCTCCCGTCCACGCATTAGCAGTGCAGCTAAAGCCCAGCCTAATCCTGCTTCACTCATTACTGCAGAAGGTGAAGGAAGGGTTTTGTTGCTTTGAAGCCTCTTCAGAGACTCTCTGGGGGGCTGATGAGCACAAGGTGCTCAGTACTGCCAGGGAGGAGGGTCTGATGATTAGTGAAAGCAGCTGCTAGTTCCACAGTGGCCCAAGTGATGGGACTCCCCAGGTGAGCCACACACAGAGTGGGGCAGGAGGGTATCAGAGAGCTGGACTGCAGACACCCGTCTGGATGGAAAAGGCTGGTGAAGGAGAGCCTCCTTTCAGCCAGGCTTTCTCCAGAGCCGCAGGGCTTCGATTCAAAGCATTGTAGGAAAAGAATATGCAAACTTTCCTCCTCCAAGGCAGCAGGAGCAGCTCCCTGCTGGCGCAGGCAGCGTTGTGCGAGCAGAGAGCACACTCTGCTGAGCCACCGCAACACCGCAGCCTGGGCCATGAGAGGGCCTGGTGAGCGGGAAGGTGACCACATGGTCCCCACACAGGCCAGGCACGGCCCTAAACCTGCCCTGCAGATGAGCTGTGGGTGGGCTCACTGGCCCCGGGGGCTCTGGCCGCCGCAGCAGAAGCGAGGGCAGACGCTGCAGTGTCAGGCCTTCCCCGTGTTACCCCCTTCCTCTGCAGGGCGGGAGCTGGGAGAGGCCCCGCTCCGAGGAGCTGGCAGTGCAGGCAGGGCAGTGCAGGCAGGGCCCAGGGCTCTGTCCCCAAAGCCACAGGCAGGCAGGGGCTGCCATGGCACCATATTGGAGCAGGTCGAGCTGCCTGGCTCACAGGGACCTCAACAAGGGGCCTGCCTGTCCCCAGGCAGCATGGGC
>NW_009646404.1:1584566-1589636 GCF_000708025.1 Charadrius vociferus | reverse complement strand
GCCCCCCCCCGCTGCCGTAGGCCTTGGCCATCATGGCGAGATGCATGGGACCGGCAGAAGCCCCTTGGGTCGCCCTTGCCCGCACCGCAGCCTCAGGCTCAGGCTGCGGTGCGGGCAAGGGCGACCCAAGGGGCTTCTGCCAGTCCCACTCATCTTGGGGGTTTTCTGAGGGATTTCTCGAAGCCAACTCCGCTGCTTGGCCCGGTGCTGCGGGGTTGGGTACACACACAAGGAAATCAGAATAATTTCCTCCGGCTTAGGAAGTCAAAACCTCCAGCTAATCAAGTTCCATGCAGCATTATGACTTCTTCCATGCAAAACCCATTTAAAAATCAATCTTGCTTGTACGGGGAACAAAAATACCTGGCTGCAGTTGCGATTCTCTCTTGACGCTTTTTGACATCAATTTGTCACTAATTGTGTTGACATGGTGGTGTTGCTCCACTGGATGGGGACAGGGCATAGTTGTGTGACTGTGTCCGTCTCCATCCGTGGTGTGTGGAGCAGTCGACACACTGGAGGGAAGAGATGCCATCCAGAGGGACCTGGACAAGCTTGAGAGGTGGGTCTGTGCGAACCTCATGAAGTTCAACAAGGCCAGGTTCAAGGTCCTGCACATGGGTTGGGGCAATCCCAAGCACAAATACAGGCTGGGCAGAGAATTGGTTGAGAGCAGCCCTGAGGAGAAGGACCTGGGGGTGCTGGTTGATGAGAAGCTAAACACAAGCCAGCAATGTGCTCTCACAGCCAAGAGAGCCAACAGTATCCTGGGATGCATCAAAAGCAGCATGGCCAGCAGGTTGAGGGAGGTGATTCTGCCCCTCTACTCTGCCCTAGTGAGACCCCATCTGCAGTGCTGTGTCCAGCTCTGGGGCCCACAACATAAGAAGGACATGGGCCTGTTGGAGCGAGTCCAGAGCAGCACCATGAAGATGACCCGAGGGCTGGAGCACCTCTCCTATGACGACAGGCTGAGAGAATTGGGGCTTTTCAGCCTGGAGAATACTCCGAGGAGACCTTAGAGCCCCTTCCAGTACCTAAAGGCGGCCTACAGGAAAGATAGGGAGGGACTCTTTATCAGGGAGTGTAGCGATAGGACAAGGGATATTGGCTTTAAGCTGAAAGAAAGTAGATTTAGATTAGATATTAGGAAAAAATTCTTCACTGTGAGGATGGTGAGACACTGCAACAGGTTGCCCAGGGAAGCTGTGGATGCCCCATCCCTGGAGGTGTCCAAGTCTAGGCTGGATGGGGCTTTGAGCAACCTGGTTTAGTGGAAGGTGTCCCTGCCCATGGCAGGGGGGTTGGAACTAGATGATTTTGAAGGTCCCTTCCAACCCAAACCCTTCGATGAGTCTATGATTCTATGATTTCACTGGGGGAAGAAGCCATGCCAGGGATGGGCCGCAGCCCAGCCATGCTGGCAGAGGGATGTGGTGCCTTGGCAGAGCCCTGGCACATCCGAAGTGCCCAGCCTGGGATGAGGAGAGGTGTGGGGAGGGACCTCCGCTCACCCACCTTCCCCTGCATTTCACAGGGGGACTCCTGTGTGCCTGGTGTCTGTACCCCGTGAGAACTGCTCTCCCCTGCGGCCACAGACAGCCAGGCAAAAAGTTATGCCTTGTCACTTATTCAATATATTGATCACTTAATATTTAAAAAATAGCTTTCATTCTTCCCTCAAAGATTTCTGAAGGCCTCGGTGACAAAGACTTATTTTATAATCGATAACTGTTAGCATCATGTTAGGCCCATAATTCATACTGAAACACTTGGTCCATCCGTCATCTGGTTACAACGTTCATTGGTCAAACTGTTAAAATATTGTCTGCTGCCTCTGTGGCCAGAGCAGGAGAGATGTGCCAGCACCCCAGTCCTGCTGCCCGCTGGCAGAAGCTTGGCTCCCACCTTACTGCTGCAGCACCCACAGCTGAGTGTGTGAATTCCCAAGGCTAATGTGAAGCCCCGGGGCTCACTTATGGTGCCTTTGGCTTCTCTCAGTGCTTATGGGGCACCCACCAACAGGTCCCCGTCCCCTCAGATGCCTTCCAACATCTTTGACCCCAACGTGGTGGTGAACACAGTGTGTTTTCGTTCTGGTACACTGGTAAACACAGCACTTTCTCAGTGTCTGATCAGAAAAGAACATGGCAGCTCCACTACAAATAGTTGGCTCCCTATGGCCATGCGTAGGAAAGTTTGGAAGTCATACAGCCTTCACTACTCTTGTTTGGAAACATTTGGCCAAGTTCATGCTTTACAAAAAGCCAGCACAAAAGACAGGTTCAAATCACGCACAAGACCAAAGCTCACGAGCTGCTTTCAGCCTCCAAGGAGGATGCACCATTGCTAGAAGCTCTGGGATCTTGGGGACCACTGCGGGGGAGTCACAGCTTCACACCACGATGTATCACAGTGTAACTGGAACATTTACAACATTACAGCTGAATGAGTTGAAAAAAATGTGGTTTTTTATAGAAAAACCTTCCCACGTTACTTAGGATCTGATGGATGCTTTGAAAATGTTTTGTCCGATGGAGCCCTGCAGGGCCCAAGATAGCATCTTCTGTGACCTCTGTCCCTCCCTGGGGCCTGGGAGAGTGGCTGCTGCTTCTGCAGGCAGGGAGGCTGGCTAAGGAGACAGCAGGCAGCATTGTTTTTGTTGTTCAGTTTGGACTTGTGCCCAGCAACTTTAGCAGCAGAAGCAAAACTGCACCACTGAATACACTGAAAAATAAAATCAGTGGGAGACGACCATAACACAGAGATCTTTGCCCCAGAGCTGGGCAGTTTGCTGCTGCATCTCCATCCCTGAGAAGAGCTGAAGCATTCTGCAGCTGCTCAGAGGTCAGCCAAACTGGCTGGGCCAGGTTGCCTTCTTGAACACCTGAGCAGCTTTCACACTGTATGAAATCCTTTTGCTGACCTCTGCTTGAGTAACTTCTTTGCTCAAAGCTATTTACCTCTTCCAGCTGCCCTGAAACCTTTCTCTGGGTTTTACAACCCAACTACCGCAGTTTGTTCCAGTGTGGACACTGAGGGCTTTGCAATTTCCATGAAATACCATTTCCATACAATATTTCGTAGTCACAAAGCCAGACTGGGGCATCAGGCCTATGTTCGCACCAGCAGGGCTCTTGCTGGTCTCTTTGGGTTGCTGAGAGACACCTATGTTACTTTTCAGCTTGTCCCCACCAAGCTCCACCATGCTATCCCAGTGGCACGCGTAGGACATGCTCCCAGGTCAAGGTTCAAGCTCTCAGGACTGTGTCCTGCACAGACAGAAACACAAGCAAGGTTACTACAGCGGTGCTTGTGCCGCATGGTGGGTGTGGGATGCTCTTGCTCCATGGCATATTGCCCCAGCCCTTTGCCTCCTCCTGCTTTTGCTGGGTTCCAGGCCACAGTGCCCAGTGCCCTCGGGAATGCAGATACCCAGCTCCCGGTCACTCTGTGGTCCCTCAGGACTTTTGGTGTAAATGTCTTGGCATTTTCCTCTGTGCCAGTACCTAGAAGAGGGAGTTTTCCTTTTCCCATCTTGTCTTTCCTTTCAGCCTCCTTCCTGCTTGCAGCGCCTTCTCAGCCATATAAATACCTGCCGCTCTGGAGGAGAGCTCTGCCGCCGTGCCTCCCCGGTTGCCCGCCACGCAGACTCACACATCTCGGCACCTTCATTCTCAGCATAAACCCTTTAAATCACACCTCGTCTAAAAGCATGAGGGACTAGCAAACAACACAACTTATATTGGTTCCTGGGCCATCTGGGAACCTGATTTAGATGTAACATTTTCTGAAGTCACCTGGAGGAGGCTTTGGATGAAATATTTCAGGGCTATCGATTTCTATATCCATCAGTCAATCCCTTTTATTCTTCCTTGTTACTTCCAAAGCCATCAGTGCCTAACAAACCACACAGGCTTCCCACTGACTTAACGCCATTCCCTCAAGCGTGCACAGCCAGCCTGTCCCGCTGTCCACGCGAGGCGACACAGCACACCTAATTCACTGGTCCCAGAAACAAGCTGTCAAGACCCCCAGCATGGTCAGTGTGTCCAGCCTGCCACGGTTACCTCCTGGAAATACTCTCCATCATGGTTTCGGCCAGAGAGCTCCTTGGCGACCAGTGGTGCTGCCGAGCGGGCACAGCCGTGGTGGGTCACTCGCCGAGCACAGCAATGACTGTTGGGTACAGTCAGAGCAGGTGACATGGTCACCAGCTGCATCTCTGTGGGGCCAGGGTCTGGGTGCTTGAAGACAAGCACCCAGTGCTGCCACTGCTGGAGATGGAGAGCTGTAGTCGGGGTGCTGGGGTGCAGGGTCCTGCTGTGCATGTCGGGGGAGCACGGTGCAGGAGGGGAAATCCCAGCTGGCTGCAGTGTTTTAGAGAAGGCTACAAAAGAAATGAATACAACGCACGATGTGATGCTGCTTAGCGCTGGCTGATGGCCATGGGAAGCCTGAGTCCTGCCCTTAATAAACGCTTCAAATTGATCCTTCAGTGGTTGCAGCCCTGGAGCTGGGGTAGGCGCAGCCAAGGCCCGTAGGCCATAGTAGGGGAAAGAGGGGAGTAAATGCCCTGGTTCCTGCAGCAGCACGCGTCCCTGCTCCTGAAACTGGTTATTGCCAGCAAAGTGCCGCGCTTTGAACACTAGAGAGCAGTGGGCTGTTGCAGGGATGGCGCTGCCTGCCCTGCCCAGGCTCTGCGCTGCTGCATCCTCCCTCCTGACTGGGGGAAACCGGCCTTAAACTCTGCTTGAGGGGACGGTGGCTGGGAGCAGGGCTCAGGCCACCGGTCCCATGGGAGGTCCTGCCTTTGGCCACCCATGCAGGCGCAGTGGGCACGGAGCCCTTCTCTGACCCGGCTTCCCCGCTCCCCCAGCCCAGTTTTGCAGAGAACTCTCCTGACATGGAGGATGGGGAGTCCCCCCTTGCAGCCGGGGTGTCACCAGCCGCCAGCCCACCCTGCGCTCCTCAGTCACTCCTGCTGCCCCAGCCAGGCCCTGGGGCACCAACAAGCAAAATGGGGGCAAACATAGCATGGCAAGGCTCGGTTCTCCAAGGGGTCCCTGG
>NW_009646404.1:1581849-1584548 GCF_000708025.1 Charadrius vociferus | reverse complement strand
AGCTTGCCCTCCTGGAGACGCCAGCTCCCAGTGGAACATATTTCTTTAAACCAGGGAGATGCTGCACCTGGCTTCGCACTGAGTCGTTAGTCCAACACCTACCGAAGGCTGTGTGTTTATTTTCCTAGGTAAGTCAATGACTGAAAAATGAGCTTTCTAAGTTCACCTGAGTTACTCCAGATTGATATTTAATGAGAACAGTAACCTCTGGCAGCTGGGGCAATGCCAACCTGGCTGTGCATTCAGTAATAGAGACACTTGATAACGAGGGTGTAACTGCACAGACACAGCCTGGCTTTAACCAAATTAAAAGCTCATGCGATTTCAGGTGCGCAGCCCAGTCCCTTGTCACCTCAGATTTTTCACTAACTTTTTTGCACATCACATGCGAAAAACCTCCCTCGTACCTGTCTCTCCCCCTCTCGCCCTGACTGGGGGGGTTTAATGAGCCCCCACATATGAAGGGATGAGGAGAGGGAGGAAATCATTATTTAGCCCAAATCCACGTCTGTGACTGGCACTTTCATTAAGGGAAATTGATTAACTGGCGCTGATTGCGTTTGCTGCTCTTCCCCGACTGCTGCTGGGGCCGAGCGCTGCCAAGGCTGTGTGTGCTGCATGGAGGTGCGGTGCTGCAAGGCCCGGAGAACGCGGTCCCGCTCTCCGGGCTGCTCAGCCGACATGTCCGTGGTTCACGGGCACTGGGGGAGAAAACAACAGGCGGCTCCAAACAAACCACGCACCGCTCCCAAGCACGAGGGCAGTGCGAGGGGTACAGAGGGCTGCGGGGGGAAAGGACCATTTCTTGGGCAACGCAGCAAGAGGAGTTTTAATTAAATGAAGTTGGCTGCTTGTTTTGAGTCCAGAAATTTTCATTTCACAATGTGCGCTGCAAAAGTGTCTGCTCTTAGAAACAGAATGTTGTGTGAAAGTCTTGGAAACAGGAGGAATGGGGCCAGTGTGTCCATCCCTCACAACCTCGCAGGGTGCAGACAGAGGTAACCGAGGCCATGATTTGAGTTCAGGTACTTTGTTATGTAGGTGTCTGGAGAGCAGCCTGGGCAGGGGTGGTTCCCCAGCAGTGATCCTGGGGGATCACTCATGTGGGCTGTGGAATCGGCTTTGGCACCCGCTGTTCCCCAGCCTCCCCGGGGACGTGGCATCCCCGGCGGCCCCACAGTGCAGTCCTGTTCCTATCTGGAATACCCAAGGTGGGAAACGTAGCTCAGGTGTCGGCAGTGGCCAGAGCCCTGGCATGCTGTTGTGCTCACCCCTCTGCGGGATACCCACAGCCATCAACCCAGTTGCTTCTCTCCCCCATCACAGCTGGCGATCCTGCCACGCTCCGGTGATTCATGGGTTTGTCAGCAAGCAGGCGGCATTAGCGTCCAGGAAAAGCAATTTGTGAAGAGAGGGCTCTTGCCTTCACAGCTACCTTTGCAATTTAGTTGTTCAGCATCTCCAAAATTTGGCACTGGCTGAACCCAGAGTGCCAGTTCTGTATGATAAATATAGCATCTGCGCGCCGCTGCTGGGGATAAAAGATTGTTGATGACCTTTCTGAATGAAATCTTGGAGCACGTGGAATAAATGTAGAAAAGGTCATAAGTGGAAACTTTTATTATGTGGTAAAGTCAAATGTCATTCCTAATCAGTTAGTAGACACCTGGGCCTGTGGTGCACGCCTGCCTGCCGCTGCGTCCTCCCCAGGAGCAAGGAGAGAGGCTGCCAGGCGCACATTCTCCTGCCCGCACAAGCCTGCCCACACAGGCAGGCGTGCTCCTCTAACTGGGCGCTCTGGGGGGTCATCCGCCCCAAGGGACGGGGCTGGCCCACCCCAGGGTGCCCCACCGGACCCGCTCCAGGGTGCCCCACAACGTGGCTGCAGATACACGTGGCCAAAAGGGGCAAAAACCCTGAGCGGGCAAAATCAGCCAGGAAAATAGGGGCGGCTCTGTCTTAAAATGAACCCAACGCAGCATTTGGGGGTTGTTATTATTATTATTTTGTGTTATTTCTAGGCAATGTGAAGTGGCTGAAATCTCAGTCCTGGATAAAATGAGATGGGGATGATGTGCAGCGTGCCACGGCAGGACCCTGCCGGATGAGGACACCTTCAAGGGGTGTGAAGGGGACCTGCCAGGAGGCTCGGTGACAATCTGTGCCGTACGTCAGGGAGCAGCCTGCCAAGGGGAGGTTTGTGACCTTGCCTCTGAAAAATGCAAGTGCCTGGAACTGTTCTGACAATAAAAGAGTTACATGGAAGATGATGCAAACAAGGCAAAATCAGGAAAAACTGCAAGTGCCTTGTCCCCCAAGCCCAGCCAGGGAGCCCGGGCCATGGTGGGGCTGGCCCCTGCCTGCCTGTTTGCCTGCCTGCCTTTCCATACCTGCACCAACCGGGAGGGAGGGAGGGAGGGAGGGAAAGCATGTATGCATGAGCAAGCAGCGGAAAGGCTCGGGAGCCTTGCTACAGGACTGCTCTGGATGGATATGATAACTGTGCTTAACACAGCGCTTTAATGTTCGCTTCGGTGTTGCAAACAACTGCTGCATGAAAAGCGAAATGTAGACAAAGCATTTTGTTTTCAAAGGCTCATTAACTGCAGCTGCAAACCGAGGTGCTGGTGAGAGGAATCCTCAGCAAGCTCCTCTCTCGCCAGGTCTTCTCCTGGCTGCATTTCACAAATGTTTCTAAG
>NW_009646404.1:1568485-1581798 GCF_000708025.1 Charadrius vociferus | reverse complement strand
TGCTGGGGAAGATGAGACTCATACCACTCTGTTACTTTCAGTATAATAAACAAGATGGAAAGCCGGGGTTGGAGGAGCCGGACTTAACAAATAGCTGAAGCTCTTTGCATTCAAACAGGAATGACATCAACATTTAAATCCCAAACAACCCCACTAAGATTACATTTGCAGTCAGTGTAAAGGGCCCAGACAGCCGGGAGCAACAGTGCGAATGCGTGTTTGCATTTATCTTTTGCAATAAATATTTCCAGTTGTGTACATGAAAAATTACATAATTTTCTGGGTTTCAACATTTTGGGTCTTTCCGTGCATACATCAGCAGTCTGCAAGGTTTGGGCCATTCCATAATGGGCTTGGGAATCGGGAAGCACTTTGCAGCTGCGGCTCGTTTCGCAGGTTCCCTGCTGTGCCCGATCCCGGCTAACCCCAGAGGGGGAGCTGGGCTGACAGAGCTGCTGCAGTGGCACGGCCATGGGACCTGGGCTGGGTGTCGGGGCAAGGAGCTGGATCAGGATGTAGCCAGCCAACCAGTGTCCCCGCAGAGCCATGCCCACCTCCGCAAAAGGGGCTGCCTGCCAGGGCGCAGCCCTGGGACCGAGGGGCTTGCGGGGACTTGGACGGGGGCTTGGCTCAGCTGGCTCTGCGGGGTCCGTCCCACACTCCGTCACTGCTGGGGTGAGAGGAGTTGTCCCCATGCTGGAGTCCATTTCCTGGGCTCTGGACCCTGCCATGCCTCTGGGACAGCAGAGCCCGTGACCAGACCACGTCCTTCCTCTCCTTCCCCTGGGCACTTCTGCACCTCCCCAGGCCCCATCTTTGCTGCCATCCCCGTCACTCTCCACCAGCTTTTCCTGTGGTACTGCCCTGTTTGCGGTGGGACAACCAGGCCAAAGAGACCTTGCATCTGCCTGGATGTCCTAACACCCGCCCAGCCAGTCCTGCTCCCCGTGCCCCGCAGCATCCCCAGTGCCAGCAGCTCGCTGACAGCGGAGCAGTGCCAGGGCTGAGCAAGCGATGCCGGCTTCTCTCTTCTTCTCCCTGCCACGCACTCAGAGGAAGTTTTACAACAGATTCCTGAAGGTTCAGAAATGGTCCCTCCTTCCCTCCTGAGCTGCCCCAGCACGCTCTACTCCCGCCATGTCCCTGGCCCGGGTGCCGGGGCTCACGTCCCACCGAGGAACCGTCCCTGAGCCCCTGGCATGTGTCGGGCAGCGGCAGCTCGGCTCCCTGCAGGGTGGTGGTAGCCCCGGTGCTCGGGGAGCCTCACTGGTTGTGCTCTCCCACCCGGCCACCCTGAGCTGCGGCCGCCACAGAGGAGAGAGGGAGAAACCACGGAAAACAAATTGTTTTCCTCTTGCATTTCTCTCTTTTGCTAAAAGCCCCAGTGCAGTAATCTGAGTGGCATTGTTTAGCCAATTACTAATTTACTAGGAATTAACTTTAATGCATTAATAAATGTTGTCATTTTCCTGACAAATTATCATAATAACGCATTTTAATGGGCTGCAGGAGTCGGGAGAATAGTGGGAAATAAATATATTTTAGTATTACTTATTCACTACATCTGTACCTAATTATATTTGCAGAATAATTACACTGCCACTGCTTCCTCGAACTGCGTTTGTGTCAGCGGCATGGGGGTGATAAATCCCTGCCAGGCGGAGGCAGCCCCCCGCTGCGGTGATTACAGCCTTTCATCACCCACGGGGGAGGCCCCTGGATGACACTGTCCGGCCGGGCCCGCCGCCAGCTTGCCCTGATTTACTTACCTCTGCACAGGAGAAACTAATTCAGGAGATGGATTGCTGGAAGGACCCTCCATGTGAAACATGAATCATTCTTTAATCACAGCCTACCCTGGGCTAAAGAGCGTGGCTCCGAGGTACCGACGGGGAGAGGAAGGCTCCAGCCCAGCCTGGATGGTTTGGGTAGAGCAGCGATGGGTTGGAGGACCCACCTGCATCCCACCCCGGCCCCTCCGCAGCCCCCGAGCATCTCCTGAGTGGAGGGTACTGGATCCCTGGAGCTGCAGTGTCCTTGCACAGAAGAGAGGGTGGTGGGACAGGGTGACAGGGGCTGGGTGCACAGGCTGGCTCCATCAGCGCCTGGCATGTGGCACCAACTCCCCGCAGAGTGTCTGGGGGACGGGCTCCGTTCTTCTGTGTGAAGGGTGAAGAGCAGAAACCATGAAACACTGGGCCTGGCCAGCCTGAAGGCTTCTGCTGCCATTCGCAAGTGATGTGCCACCCCACAGGGCAGGGACAGGGACAGGGCTGTGGGCAGGGCACTGGCATAGAGAGCTCAGGGCTCTGGTGCAGTGACAGAGTACCTGGCTGCTTTTGGATGTGGGAGGACAGCAGGACAGCAGGAGAGGAGGACAGGAGGACAGCCCTGCATGCGCTCTTGCAAAGGTCAGCGCTTGGGCTCGCCATGGCGCCGCTCCATCCTGCCACTTTGTGTGGGCTCTGAAGGGTCCTGGACAGCAGCAATGAGCCACAATTATGCGAGACCTTTCGATCACAACAGATTTATTCAAAACTCATGCATAAATATTAATGTCCCCAAAGATTTTGAACAACTATTTGGCATAAGAAGAGCAAATATTTAAATCAGACCTGACTGCTGTGCATTGCAAACAGACGGGGCAGTTCTGCACACGACGGCACCTCTGGCAAAGCCTTTCCCTGCGCTGGCATTTCTAGGAGCCCCGTGGGCTGCTGTGACATGTGCGGCACGTGAGCCTGCGCCCACGGATGCCCTCCAATCTCCTTTTTTCAAGGGGATTTTTTCAGGCACAGAGACAGCTCCTGGGCGAAGCAGAGCACCTCTGCCTGGCCTTGTCCTGAGCTGGGGGACGGGTCAGCCCTGACACTGCAATCCCCCCCCTGCACAGAGCATCATGCCCGCAGCTGGCAATGCAGTCCTGCAGCTCCCAGTGTTTTAGCAGTAATTGGCTGTGAGTTTCAGCCCCTTTGCCCTGTTCTCACCCTCTCTCTGCGGGCAGCACGCCGGGCACACGGCGCCTGATGTATCTGCAGTAATGAACAAAGATGTATTTGCTGTCATCAGACAGCGTGAAAGGTTATGAAATTATAACCGGTTCCTCTTAGTGTTGATGAAGCATGTCCACTTTAGGCAAATTGCCGTTTTCCTGGTTAATGGTATTTCAGCCGCTCTCCAGGGAGCTGCCCGAGGGCTAGCACCAGGCTGTGCCCCTCCTGCTGGCAGCCAGAGCTCCTGGCCCCGCTGGGCTCTACGGCAAAGGCCACAAGCCAGAGGAGCCAGGGCACTGGGTAGAGCACGGGGAGCTGGCAGCCGGAGGTTGATCTAAAACCTTTGCTACTCCTACTTCTACTCACAAAGCAGCTCTGCAGACCCGAAGGCAAGGACAATGGTTCATCCCCCCGTGCGGCCGCCTGCGATCTGTCCTCACGGAGGAGATAAGCTCTTTGCTGTAGGAAATGCGGAGACTTCGCGGGTCCTGCTTGCTTTCTGATCAGGCTGTGCACTAATGACACGATCGATGCTCATTGATTGTTCAAGGCCATAATATCAGGATGCTATCAGCCAAAGTGGCAATTGCACAGAGAGCCGGTGGCTCTGGCAGGCGCAGTGCAAAGCAGAGATAACAGAAGTCCCATTCCGCACTGAGGAAATAATTGTTCCGTCTGGGCAGCCCAGGTGAACGTGCCGCCGCGCTTCGTGGCCGTCTGGGTAAACGGTGCTGTGCTCTTTCCTGGCTGGGGGTCCGAGTGAAGCGACGGGACTAAAGAGGTTCCTGTTTCATCAGTGTGCCAGGATGAGTTGCTGGTGGGCAGAAGCAGGAGTTATTCAAGAGGTCACTGAAAGGAAATTTTTCTGCCTAAAAGCGTATGGGGATTCCCTGCCTGGACACAGGATGCTCTGCAGTCTCCTCCTGAAGGGAGGGACTCGTCAGCCTTTGTCTCTCACACTCAGCTGTACAAGGTGGTAAAGCAGACCTCAGGGATGCATTTGGGCAGCCACATCTCCAGGGCCTGATTCCTGCCAGGGGCTTAAGGGGGGGCTGAGCCCCTGCCCCACTCACGGCCTGGCACCACCCTGGCACGGGGCAGGACCGGGCTCTGGGGGTGCTTCTGCCTTTTCCCCTCTTCCTCAGGTGCCTTGTCTGGCTCCTTATGGTGCTCCTGGCTCCCAGCTGGCATTCAGCAAATGAGGGGAACAGCAAATAGCCTTGTTTACAAATATCCTGAGTGTACCTGCAGCTTACACAGAACTGGATCGAGAATAAAAAATGTCACAGAATCCCAGAATGGTCAGGGTTGGAAGGGACCTCTGGAGATCATCTAGTCCAACCCACCCACCAGACCAGGGTCACCTACAGCAGGTTGTCCACAAATGTGCTTTTGGTGTATGATTTCCTTGTAAGGTTTAGAAAACAGCCCCAGTTCTGTCCCTTCCACCGCCACCAACAAATAGGTCTTCTAGTGGGTAAAGGGGGGAAAGCAGCAAATTGCAGTGATTCCGTGTAGAAATGGGCTGGTTTGAGGTTACAGATGTTGGCACCAGTCTGTCTAAAATAAAAATAATGGCAGACCATTAAAATAAACTGATCTCTTCAGATGAGAAACAATTACGCTTTTCAAAGCAAGTGCACATGTCTTTACACCTCGTAATTATCAATTACAGAAGATACCTGCTCTGTTATCTCAACAGCATCTCCAGTTATCTTTTCAGGGCTAATTGCGGTGGATTTAATTCAGAACTCAAACACTAATGATTTTGACCTTTATGTTTATTCCTGAGGTGTGATAACACTTTGGCCGTGCAAAACTGATCTGCCTGTTGTTTGCATTGCACTTCCCCACATTTTAACAAGGAAAACTCCCCCTTCCTTCCCAGTCTCTCCTTCCAGACATCTCAGGATGCTGCAGGCGCTGGCGAGCCGGGCTGGAGAGAAGCTGGCAGTGTCCTCCCGGGAGATGCTGTGCTGCCAGGGCTCTGTCCGTCCCAGCCTTCCCCGTGGGGTGTGCAGCCGGGGGCATCCCCTGCTGCCTCAGCCAGCCCAGGCTGCCAGGGGAGTGATGGTCTAATGACACCACCACATGGCTACGGTCATGCCTAACTCCAGATTATTTACTGTGAAGTTTGTAAATGTCCCCTACAGACTTCCCCAGTCGAGCGGGGATGGAGAGAGGCTGGAGGGAAGCTCTCTCATTGCAGTCTGTCATAACCCACAGCGGCCTTTGTTCATAAGTACTTCTCTTGTCGCCATGTGATGTTTAAAAATCACCTTTTAAATCACTTTGAAAAGCATCCATTGAAGTCTGGTCAAGCAGCAGCTTTGGGGAGCCGAACCGTGCGCGGTGTTGCAAACGCTGCACACAGAGCAGCACGAATCATTGATTTATCACGTTTCAGCGCTTTGTCTATGCATTAAACGTGGATGAGCATCTCACGGGGTGCCACAGCATTCATTCCTGGGCAGCATTTCCCAGTCTCTTCCTCTCGTTTAAATGTTAAGCGGGTGGTATTGGGGGCATCAAAGAGGGGTGAGCACAGCCCCCAGTGGAAGATGAACATCCCCGGGGTGTTGCCGGACCCCACGGTCCCTCCAACTGGATGAATCTGTGGGTGCACTGGCTGCTCCCCCAAGTGCCATCTCCTGCACCCCAGCAGAGGCAAAATCCCAGCTGCTGGTGTGTCCCCAGGCCCCCAGGCTGCGGGATGCTGCGCGGAGCAGGCACTGCTGGCCGGAGCAGGGCGGCCCCATGCTCTGCAGACCCCAGGAGGGCTCCGGGCTCTGGTGTGGCGGGGCAGAGTGGCACCAGCCCCCCCGGCATCAGCGATGTGGCCACGGGCCACGTGTGAGCATTGCCGCTGGAGGCTCCACGGGAGGCGGAGGTGGTGTTACAGCTTTGTGTGTCTCAGGGAGCAAAACTTTCTCATCTGCTCTTCTTCAAAGCAGATTTGATCTCCACGTTCAATAAGCACATGTCCTAACTAAATCCCCTTTTTAAAGGCCCTGATTTCTTTTCTGTCTTTGAGGAAGATGATTCCCTCTCGCCTAATTAAAGCCTCATTTCCATGAGGAGCCTTTGAGTTAGCTGGATTCTCTACTGGTGCTGTTCCCCAGTGGCTCTGCGGCCGCTGCCAGTGGTGGTGCTGGACTGGGCCGGCCGGCACACTCTCCGCTCTGCCCCACTCACGTGGGCAACGCTGCCTCCACAGACGGGTCCTTGAGAGAGGCCGACCCAGCTGCGGGAAGGGAAAGGAAGAGAAAGGGGAAGGGGAAGGGGAAGTGGAAGGGCTGCAAGGAGCTCCCTAGGGGGGCAGGAGGTCCCTGTGAGGCAGGAGGTATGGTGTCTCTCCCCATTTCTTGTCTGCTGCCTCCAGCAGCTGGGAGGCAAATTCAGGTGCAGAGGAATTGCAAACGAGACAAATGTCAGGAGTAAGTGTGCAAGAAACCCCAAAGATAGGTGGATTTCCATCGCACCCTTAACACTGTCATTAGCATTGAATGTTTTCATTATAAATGAGCTTGGAAGTTCTCTAATCTCCAATACAAATCGTCCTTATTACTTGCAGATGGTGAAAACCCGTTCACGCTGGGTCGAGCGCTCAGCCCTTCCTTTGGAGCTGACGCGTGCCCCCTTCCCCTCTCCTGCTCTGCATTACATTTGTGAGTTTTAATATTTAATTGGTGTTTTTTGCTATTTTCGTCTCCTGGCACTTTGCTGCAGTTGAGAGCTGGAGGTCAGCAGCCTGTCAGAGCGGAGGGGAGGCTGTGTATTTGTTCATCAGGTTTTTATAATTTATTTGTTATGGATGCTACACCAGGCCTTTCCCAGAACCCTTGGCTGCTTCCGTTACCTGTTATTTATAGACTTCTCTTTTTCCCTTACACCCCGGGCTCTGGCAGTCTCACTGATGGATCCTGCCTCGGGGGGCCAGGACCTCACAGATCTCCTGGCCACTGTTGGGAGACCTGGGGGGGACACCCGGTGGGAGGCCATGGAGCACAGATGGTGCAATCACTGCAAGTGTCCCCAAGTGAGAGCTTGGTGCCCGCGGGGATGGACCCCTGCGGCCGGACCTGCCCCCGTTTTGGCCAGCAGCCCCTGAAGCGCAGCCGCTGGGCTGGCGCGGTGGCAGGGCTCGAGTGCCGCGGGGGCTTGTGCCGCGGCCAGGGGCTGAGCAAGGCGCCGAGGACAGCGCGGGGGCCGCGGGCGGTGACTCACCGCACTCTCCCCGCAGCTCGAGTCCGCACCGGAGCCGAGCTCCTTGCACTGGGCTGGCATTGTGCCTCTGTTGTCTAGGCAAAGGTTTCCATGACACTAAATAAAGTGAAATATGATTTTGCACAGCTGGATTCTGTCTTAGATGCGGGTTAGGGACAAGAAATGTACATCCAGCAGAGAGCTGTAGGTAGCAAATTATAAGGGCTGTGATCCGTGATAATGACAAGCAGAAAAATACCAATTTTTAGCAGTTATTCAGCTGGCTCCCAACCAGATGTTTATTTCCAAAGCCACATCTTGTTTGTTGGTCTTGTGTAATTGACTTATGCCACGAGGAAGGAGAGTGTTCAAGTGATGTCATATAATAAATGAGGAACCGGAGGGGACGTATACCCGAGCCTGGGCGATGTGCAGGGTGCCCCCACCCAGCAAGCTCACTTCATGCCCAGGAGTGTGCATGTGGCTGGCAGACCTGTGCACAGGCACCCTAGGCTTGAGCTAAACTGGGCTCAAGCTAAACCAGACCTCTCTATCACTTTCCAGCACCCTGGGCGGTCTCCAGGCAGCGGTGAAGATGTCCCCCCATCACCCCATACACAGGTGCCTGAGCCCTTGGAGCCCGGGGGGCACAAAGGCGGGTTCGCCTGCCCTGCGGCTCCTGGCCCCACTGCGTCCCCCGGCAGCCTCTGCTGAGCCACAAAGGCGGTGCTGCTGCACCGGCACCAGTGCCCACTGCCTCCCGGCAAGGCTGGGGGACGCGGCAGCAGCTGGCAGCCATGTGGAACCTCCCCAGGGCCTGGGCAGCACCACAGAAGATGCTCTCCACTTGTCCTCATACACCCGCTCGATGCACGTGGGCTGATTAATCAGCCCAGTTTATTAACAGCGGTACCTGAAGATCACCTCTGCCATGCTTGTGCGCATCCCTGCAATAGGCTCTGAAACTGCTGCTTGTATAAGGATTTTATTTAAATACCTTTAAGGTGCGGCATCCAATGGGATCATCTCTGAGCAACTTGGAGGAGAGCTTTACAGATCTCATTTTAAGAGGTTTAATTCAATGTTATGGGATATCAAGTATACTATGTTAATTGGTGTTAATTTAGAAGTTGTCTGAATTTTGGAGACTCAATTAGAAGTCGTTAAAATCCATTCTCATTTATTCTTGCATACAAAATAGATCCTGCTTTTCTGCTCCTCTTTTTCCATTAGAAGCAAAGGGCATGTCTCGGCCCAGGGTGCGCCCAGCTTTCGGGGAAGAATTGGGTGGGCGAATCCCGACTGGGAGGAAAAATCAGAATCAACCTGCATTACAGCCTCGCTGCTTAGGTAGGCAGCTGGAAAAGAGCTTTCTGTGGTTACAGCTCAACCCATTTCCACCGGTTCGGGAATAAGCAGCGGCTCCACGTGCCTGCCGGGCAGGGACGGGCTTGGCAGAGGGTGGGCAGCTGCCGTGGAGGGGCTGCGCGGCAGAGGGGGGCTGTGCGGGAAACCAGGCAGGGATGGGATGCAGGTGATGGGGAGGGGACGGGGGAGGCTTGGCTGCCTTAGAGCAGGTGAAACTGGGGAGGGTGGGAAACGAGCAGGCCCCTCAAGCCCCCCTCTCACCCCGCATGCTGACAAACACCCGATGCTGGCAGAATAGTAATGTGAAAGTGGAGAAATAAATATGTAAGTGGAGGAGGTGAGAGGTGGGAACACCCTGGCCGCTGGGGCTGCCTGCCCGCTGCCCAGCCCCGCGCCCGCAGCGCTAACGATTACACAGGCGACGGCTCTACAAATTAGCCATGAAATTGGGATCTTGACGGGAGCTTTGAAATTAGGAATTTGGGGGAGAGTTTTGTAAAATGTTTAAAAGGCAGAAGCAGCACAAAGCCTCAATTTTAATTATTGCGGTTTTAATCAGTGGAATAGTTTTTTCCTACCCTGAATGGTAAAGTAATTGGAAATGTGAATGGAGTGTGATTATCGTGTAAATTACAAAATCAGAAAGAAGAGCAACCCAGCCTGAAACAGGCTCCTTGCTCTGGGGGAGGGAAGGAGTGCTTTGGCTGCACCGGGCGCTGGGAGGGGGCCGGGGGATGGCTGCCATGTGGGGTGGGTGCAATGGGGATGGTCCATATGCTGTCCATATGCCCGGGTGACAGGTAGGTGTGGGGCCTCTGCACCCCTTTTTGGGGAGATCTGCCAGCTCTGCCTTCTGGCACAGGCAGCTTCTGCCTGCTGCCGTCCTCAGTAGGCTGGTGGGACGTGCACCTCTCCTGCAGATGCCCGCAGGCAGGTGGTGGTGGTGGGGCTGCAGGGTGCTGCACCCCATTGCTCACTGCAGGACCTGCTCAATGGGCACAATGCACTGCAGGCACCAATTATCGCCCCAAGTGCCGTGGATGGAGACTGGATGGAGAAGGGAGGATCGCATCCCTCCGGAGCGGGTGGATTGCATCCTCCCAGGGCAGGTGGATCACATCCGCCCTGGGCAGGTGGATTGTATCCCTCTGGAGCAGGTGGATCACGTCCCTCCAGAGCAGGTGGATCACATTCCCCTGGGGCAGGCTTATTGCATCCCCCTGGGGCAGGCAGATCACATCCCTCCTCCTGGCCCACCCGCCCGGCCAGTGGGGCTGGACTGCGCTGAGGCAGGACCACTGTGCTGCCCGGGGCGATGCTGAGCCCATCCTCCAAGGGCCCTGCCACACAGCGGGGACCTGGGAGCATCTTTGTCCCCAGTGCCCCTGGAGTGCGAGCTGAGACCTGGTGGTGGAGGTGAGCTCCGGCTACGGGCAGTGCTGCCCGGCAGGACCAGCCATGGGCAGCAGGGTGAACATCTCTATGGGGATGAGCAGTATGGAAGTCATTTGATAGCGAGGAAGGGATATACCTGCTCTCAGTCATGGTTAGGTAATTGGAAGTAAATAACTCCTTTCATCCTTAAATCGGGTGACTTCATACATTGGTAAATGGAAGAAACAAAATCCCGATTTTCGTTCGCGTTCCGTGCACGTAGTAAAAATGAACCTTCGTCTGCGGCAATTCTGAGCTAATGAAAAACGAATGAGGTTTTAAATCAACCCAAAACGCAGAGCTCTGCTGCCATAGTCGCATGCTGCTGCTGTAGGACAGCCTCTATTTCCAAGGCTCCTCACAGAATCCTGAATAATTTTATTAGATTTTGAGCAAGGCTGTTGCCAAAACATTCATTACCGCACCCAGCGAACGGCAGGGAGACAAAGGGGTGTTTGAGGGGCTGATGTCATGGGCAGTCAATGCTTTCTCTTCTCTTCTCTTTCTGAAGTTTTGGAGGGCTGAGGTTTATTTTGTGGTGTTTGTACATCGCTCATCTGGTCCAGAGTGACCAGCCTTGCCTGATCATGTCTCGTGGAGAGGTCCCTCTTGTGCGGCCTTTAAATCATGTCTGAACACGACATAATTCTCCCATGTGCCTGGCGACTTCTATGTATTTGATCAGTTCAGATTCCATAAAAATGTAAATAATCAAAGCCCTTCTGCTATTATTTATAACGCCTCACTCCGGGCTGTAATTTATGTATTAATTTCAGCTGCAAGTTTCTGAAGGGAGGGGAAAAAAGAAGATTAATAATCAGATGTGTGGCTGCCACTAAATGCCGTTGCTGCCAGTGTCTGCTTCCCTGCACGCACCCAAAAGCCCCGCAGACCTGGTGACCGGCTCCCAGGGGACCGGGGAGGGCAGTCCCTGCCCTGGTACCCGCTGGCAGGGTGGCCACAGGCTGTCCCCAGGGATGCTGGGATGGTCCGTGGCAACCTGGATGCTCCTGGGCTCGGGAGCCTCTGAGGGAGCGGGCAGGACCTGCCAAGGTGGCATTGGGGCATCGGCACAGGGTGGTACGGCTCAGGGTTTGCTGGCAGAGCATCCGCTCATCACCACTTGTCTGTGATGCGTCGTATAATCTGCCCACTTGTAGACTGAAGCTCATGACAGTCTTTAAAGCAAACGATCAACCCGGAGCTGCTGGCGAGCGAGGTGACACAGGTCGGTTTAGGGCTGTGCCAGCGGCTTTCCATTGCTGCCCTGTGCATGCAGCACTGCCTGTCAGCCCCCCAGCTGCCCACCGGGAAACTTGCTCCAGCCCAGGAGTTTCCATGTGTTAAATCTCCTCTTCATCCCAAAGCAGGAGGCAGGATGGCCCCAGAGTCAGCCAGCCCGAGGGAGGTGCCTGGTCGAGGCCAAGGGCTATGGTGTGGGATGCTCGTGGCTGTCACCGGCCAGCAAGGTGTGCCCCACACAGCATGAAGGAGTTCCTGCCCTTGCGGAGACTGCTTCTCCCTCACCTGTCACAAGCAGCCCTTTTGTGCACATCAGACCTTCCTTTAGATGATATCAAAGAAGCTGTAACTGGGTTCTGCGGGCAGCAGAGGGGTTGGCTGGTGCGTTAAGGACCAGTCCGACCCTCTTCCCAGAAGGAAGGGGGAAAATGAGGAACATGGGGTCGTTTGTGGTGCCATGCCAGTAGCTCTGGGGCTGCGGAGGGACAGGGCAGCGTGATTGCATGGGGTGTGCTGAGTCTCAGCAAACTCATGCCACCTGGGGCTGCCTGGGGAGCCGCTTTCGCAGCCCTGTGAGCCCGCTGCTCAGACCTGTTCTGCCCGGGAGCAGATATGCCCTGCCAGGCTGGCGAGGAAGTGGAGCAGAGGGACAGTAGAGGTGGCCACCATGGAACACTAGAAGGGCCACCGTGCCATGCCCCCCTCCCCCCCCTCGGGGAGCAGGACCAGCACCAGCTGCCAGCAGCGCCGTCTCTGCCCAGCCACACCAGGCAGGGAGATTCCAACTGGCCTGGCCAGGCTGGCAGTTCCTCAGCCTCCACTATTAGCTATCTGTTAAGCATTGTATCTGATCCAGACACAGCATTATATGCATTTCTCTGGGAATAAGCTCCTGCTTGACACAGTCTGTGATTGCTTTTTTAAAACCATGCGGGGAGGATCAGTTCCTTCATCCACTGATAAGGTATCAGGTGACAGAGGGATCAGCATCCACCACATAAATCTGCAACTAATCCTTTGGAATCAATATTTTTCATTAAGAACCTGTGAGAGTTGGGCCATTATAGGGAAAAATCTGTTTAGGTTGACACCTTGATGAAGTTATTCAGTTCAGGGGCTTAAGTCATTGAAAGGTAATAAAGAGCAAAGAGCACAGAAAGATCGAGGTGCTGGTTATGAGAGCTTGCCACGGGAATAGGGGCTTTATTGCAGAGAGAAATTACCATACTGATTTATTGTGGAATTACAAGAACTTTAAAAGGCTGGCAGCGCTGCCCAGATGTCACCGCCGGCTGGGGACACTGCCCAGGTGTTCCCTCTCATGCTGAGGACTCTCCCCTCCCGTGTGCTGCAACACGCCTCGCTGTGCCACGGTGTGCTGCGGGTTTGTTTTGTCCTCCCAATGTGTTGGGTGCCGGCCAAGACACCACCTGCGCTGCCCAAACCGCTGCCGCCACCATGAACACTGCTGGCGGCTGGCGGCGGAGGAGCCTGGGACTGCGCAGCCCCTGGCATGGGGACCCCCTTGCGCTGAGTGTGGCTCCTCAGGGCCGTCAGCGTGGCAGCAAAGCCGAGGTCCAGGACGAGGTGCTGCTCCCGCCACCCCAGACCCTGTGCCATCCATGCCCTGTGTCACTGATGTTCCCAAGGGAGGAGGACTCGCTGCCTTCCCACACGGGTGGCAGCCGAATGTCCCGCGCTATCGCCGCTGTCTCTGCAAGCGCTTCCAGCTGCAGCAGCGATGTCCGCCGGGGCTCCCGGGTGGGATTCGCTCCACTTCAGCTCCTTTCCTGGCAGCGTGGCCAGGCAGCCTGTTGCTCCTTTTTGGGAGGAGAGGAGGCGGCTGCCCACGCACCCCCATGGAGGGGGCACCCTGTGCAAGCAAAGGCTCCTCCTGGTCCAGCAGCGCCGCCGAGCTCTGCCACAGCTCAGCACAGATGCTTAATCCCCGGATAAACTGTCAGAGAACGAGTGTACACAAGCACGTACACAGCTGGGAGGCAGGACTGCTCCTAACGCGCAGGATGCTGCTGGCTCCTCTCTACATGATACTTAATAGTGCGAGCGAGC
>NW_009646404.1:1554085-1568436 GCF_000708025.1 Charadrius vociferus | reverse complement strand
CCAAACTTATCCTGAAGTTTTCTTTATAGGTTAACCAAGGTTAATTGTGCGAGCTGCAAATGAATATGTCTGGCCCATAAATCCCCAAACCTCATTAAAGAGGATTAAATGATATGACTACTTTGTAAATCCTAAAATTTCATGCAAACCTCTCATAAACA
Organism: Charadrius vociferus; assembly: GCF_000708025.1. NCBI lineage: Eukaryota > Metazoa > Chordata > Aves > Charadriiformes > Charadriidae > Charadrius > Charadrius vociferus. The sequence goes on along the minus strand of NW_009646404.1, from coordinate 1,568,275 downwards.
ATAACATGAGACCCCTGCCACGCTCAGGCTCTGCTAATCCTGCTGCTCGCTCCGGGAGCGAGGAGGAAATGAGCATCCACCTCCCTGCAGCTTGCCAGGGTGGGCGCTGCCAGCAGCGGTGGCACGGAGGGGTCCTCTGCCCGCACACCCAGTGCCGGGCAGCCAGTGCCCTGCATCCCACCCATCCCCAGCCAGCAGCCCGAGCACTGTGCCCGTGGCGCAGCATTCCGGAGGACCCACCTCACCCGGGCAAGGGTGGGTGGCGAGAGAGCAACTCTGCTGAGCACAGAGACGGTGCCAGTCCTGCCCCGGCGCCGAGCGCCCTGCTCCAGCTGAGCCGGCAAACGGAGGCAAATCATAATCCCTCAGATCTGGGTAATGCCGGGGAAATTCTGCAATAACTACCTTGGCTCTGAGCCACGGTTGATGTGTTTTGCTCCAGAAAGACTTTGTTTTGCAGCTCCTCCAGCGATCGCTTGTTTCCATCCTCGCTGACTATCCCTAACCAACACTGAAATAAAGCGGGGAGGGGGTGGTACGGAGAGCGGCACTCGAAACCAGAGCGCAGTGCCCAAACCAGAGCGCAGCACCCACGGCGGAGGGCAGCACCCACGGAGGAGGGCAGCACCCAGGGCGGGCTGAGCGGGCAGAGCTTCCCCGGCAGCGGGAGAGCTGCTCTCCGGGAGGAGCCTGGGTTCGCCAGCTGGACATCACCACGGCCCTGCAGGGATGCTGCTCCTCTGCCGTGCAGAAAAGACATAAACCACCCAAATCTTAATGAGCAATTAAAAGCTAATCAAAGGGAAATCTGTCAGATAAGGATTGTTGTGTGGTTTTATACTTGGCTTTGCATCTGTTTGTGGAACAAAACATATTGTCAGCGAGATTTGTAGCCCTGAGATTTGCATTGTGGTTCCTGGATCTAATTCAATTCAGAATTGATGGGTCGGGAAGGATGGGATTTTTATGTTAACATCAACCTTTATCTTAGATTTAAGCTAACTGCTACGTGCTCTGTAAATACATGCATGTGCTAGACACATTTCTGTAATTTATAATCATGATGAGAACTGCTGTTGGTTCCTTTCCTCTCTCCAGACGTTCCCTTTCCCGCAAGCACTGGAGTGGGGATTTCAGTGTCCTACAGCATGGCTTTGCCCTGACCCTGGGACTGCCCGGGGCACTGTCCCCCCACCTTGTCCCTGCCTTGGCTCGGAGGGGCCGGAGTTTCCTGGTTTCTGTTGATGGAGATGAGGTGCCTCGTAATGATAGGGCACATTTCAATATCTGTTTGATTTTTATTTTTGACTGACTTCAAAAAAAAAAAATCTCAAAAAAATTTCACAAGCAAAGGAAATTTTGCAGGCATTTCAACAAACCATCCCTCTTGCTCTTTGCCAGTCGCAGAAATGCTTTAGGAAGGTCTCAGCTAAATTTCACATTTGGGATAGGAGGGAGAGAGGGGTCGAGGTTGGCGGTGCCAGTGCTCCCGGCTTGGAGTCTGTGCAATCCCTCCCCAGCTTTTTCGGACCATTCCCAGGGGTGCAGGGCTGGTGTATCCCCACCCCGTGGGGTCATCCTGCGTGGCAGGGGCTGGGGATGGCTGTGGCCCCACCAGGCAGCCCAGCAGTGCCCGACCGGGGGGTCTTGGCTCCCCAGCAGCCCCCAGGTCCCCTGGATGCCGACCGGGGACCTGCCGGGAGGGAGATAGATGCCGGCATCCAGCCACCCACGGCAGCCCGAAACCCGGGGACACGAGGGACAATTGCTCCCTGCAGCACTTGGGCTCCATCCAGCTGGCTCTGAAAGGGCTGCGAATGGTGCAATCAGGGCGGTAATTACTTGCCAGGCAGGGAGCTGAGACCCGACTGCATTATGCACGGTTAAACGCTCGGTGATTCCGCCCTCAGCCTCTCCCGCTCCACCGCAGGCCACCGGCCCTCCTGTCACCGCGATTAACGGATTACGACATTCCCAGTTCAGAAGGCGCGTGCATCCCCAGAGTTTTGCTGAGCAAATGCTGCTTCTCGGAGATCTGAATAGAAACTAATTGTTCTGAGTGTCTTTCACATTCCTGATCTATTGATTAACCACCGGGAGCGGGAATCCCTCTAGAAACACTCTCCCAACTCACTCAGTCCACATCACTCCAGCTTCTTAACTAAATCCCTTCCAAATCCTTGCAAAAATCTAATTGAGAGCTCACGCTGCGGAGCGGAGGTGCTGCAGCCTGACTCAACCAGTAAATGGCGTGTGAATAAGAGGGAGCCTATTGTTGCCTAACATGGTCCCATCAATAATAGATACCAGCAAACCTCCAAGGGAGCTAAAAATTTCTCCTTTAGGTATGAATTATGGATGCAGTTTAGTGTAATGTAGATGTATCTCAAAGGTTTTTCCCAGTTTATATGCTAGTAAAAGCTAGCAATTTGCTTGTGTTCCACCTATAGGTTTTTTAAAATAAAGAAATTCTCTCTTCTGCAATAAATTCCAGCATTAATGAAGGTGAAGACAAATTTTTAACATGCATTTCAAGCACAGAGTGAGCGTGTCCAGGTGGGAAGCATGCCGGGCTGCCAGCTGTACTCCGGCACCACCGGAGCCGTGTGCCACAGGCAGCCGGGGGCCGAGGGGGGGCACAGGGCTGGTCCTCCACCACCAGATCGGTCCCAACCCCACAGTGCCCCTCCCCTCCTCCCCAGGGTGGACAGGCAGGAGGAACCCTGCGGCTCAGCCATCTTTGCCCCCAGGTAGATTTTGGCTGCAGTGGGGATGTGGAGTCGGGCGATCCCAAAGGATGCTGAGCGCAGCCAGCTCCCGAGGGGCTGCCGGGGGCAGGGGGGCACTGCTGCTCCACGCAGGGCAAGGGGCTGCCGGTGGTGGTGGGCTCCCGGCGCAGAGGCTCAGCTCCACAAACGAGCAGTGCAGGCACCCATCACCTGTGGCGCCCGTCCCTGCCCTGATGAAGAGCCCGCAGCCCCCATAGATCTGCGGGAGACACTTGAAAAGCCCGTGTGCATCTCCAGGGGTCAGAGGGCTAATGCTTTTTTTAATACCCTCTGATAATTAATACTCTACATCTACAATGAAAGATCATTATAAAAAGATTTGCTATAACTACAGTAGCTCCTTCTCGAACACGTAATGAACAGCAATCCCGAGGGGTCAGCTTCTGTCAAAAAAGAATCCATAGCTGCAGATTCATGTCGGCGTTTCCTACAGCTCCAACAACCGCCGAGCGGCCAGCGGTAATGAACCGATGCCAGCAGCCGCGGGCCCCGGTGGGACCAGCACGGCAGAGCTCCCCCGGGGCCTCCTCTGGGGCAGGAGCTGGGTGCTACTGGGTGCTGCTGGGTGCTGCTGGGCTCAGTGCCGGCCAACCAGCAACGGTCTCCCTCTTGGCTCTTGCTCAAATCTCCGGTGGGAATCCCAGCCGGTCCCTCCGCGAGGGGCTGAGGGGACTCCCTGTGCATCCAGGGCGTCGCAGTGCCACCACGGTACCAACGCCATCTCTGCCCCTGGCTGGCTGTCCCCACCTTGCTGGCCATTGCCACCCAACCGGAGGGACACCAGCAGCTTTGCAGCTCTCCCAGCCCTGCCAGAGGGAGCATCCTGCTTCCTGGGGCACCGGGGGGGGGACCCCAACAGAGCCCTGGCACTTGATCTCAGGTGTCCGGGTCAGGGGAAGGGCCCATCTGCTCTCCTCTGCACGAGAAAGAATACACCAACAGCAGTGTTTCCGCAATCTGGGATCAGAACTATCAGGGAAATTCCCAGTTTTCCAAAGGCATTGGCCTGAAACACAGTTTATACTCAAAATCCTTGTCATTTAATATGAGCAATAAAAAGGCTCTTTAAGCACATCTTTTGCAGACATAATGTTTCAGTTTGCAAGTTTAATTTTTTTCTGGGTCTTTTTTTTTCAGAGAAGTGTTGACAGATCTGTATTTATTTTTTAAAGAAAGAACAAACTTTTATAGACCTTCTGCAAAACTTTGTGAAAATATAATCTCTTCCTGTGCCAGACAATTGGTGCTTGCTGACTCAATTGCTTTTATATATGACAAGGCTTGAAAAAAAAATGATTGCCATTGCCTAACTCCGAACAGATTGGAGAGAAGTGCAGGACTCATCAATCAGAGGTGCCACGTCGGGCATGCAGAATACAGCACCCTGGTGCTGGGATCATCGTGATGGGTTTTTTTCCTAAATCTTCCTTTCAGCCGTTGCTTCCAAGCGCTGCTGGCTGTTGCTGAGCGGCTTGAGCAGCATCATCGCAGGGCAATACAGAAAATGCAAGTGCTGCGAGCCAGACGCCGCTTCCAGCCGCCGGCAGCTGCGTGTCAGGCAGAGTAATCGCTGATACACTTTTCGTAGGAAGAAACTGTCTTCAATTTAATAAATATGTAAAACAGTGTTTAACAGCCCTGAAATAAACTGTTGAACTATGCAGTCCAGGGAGCTAATCTCATCCGCTGCTCCCCACAGCGCAGCTGTTTGCATCCGTGTTGAAGCATGTCCCACACCTTGCACCTGCAGATGTATCCCCACTCCTGCTTCTCTCCACGTCCCCAAACTCAGTGTCTGTGACCAGTGGGCTCCTTTCCCCTGAACTGGGGACACAGCCAGGCTCGCAGGCAGTGTCACACTCACCCGGGGGCTGGTGCTGGCAGTGGGGGCAGAGGGGGGGTCACTGCCAGCACAGGAAGGGCCAGGGCTGGAGGTGGGTGTGATGGGAGCATTCTAAATTAATAAATTTAGGAGCGGACAGCCCAGCGTTGTGCTAAAGTGTAGGGGTGGTATTTCTTGAAAGTTTTGTGGTATATGTACTTAAGCAGGTTTATTGATTTGAGCACGTATGTGGCGCAGCATCGGGACCAATCAATATGTGCATTATTAATGTGCTGTACTTATACCTAGTGATTACTCATGAAGAAGTGGCCTTCACTGGGGCCAGAGTTCAGACTGCTCTGCTGTGATAGATGCTTTTTAAAATTGCTGGATTTGAGTCGTCGGTGTTTCACTCCATGGGTCCTGCGAGTTACCTGCCCTTTGCTTTCCGTTCTTCCATCAGCTTGGCTTGGCAAACGTGGTGTGCAGAGCCACGCTGCCACCGCTTTGCACCTTCCCCTGCCCTCAGAGCGGGGTTTGGGTCCCAGGAAAGTCCCCATCTCCCCTCAGTCACCCGTTCCTCCCCGCAGGGCTGTGGCTCCGCCGCTGGGGCCGGGTGAAGCACTGGCTGAGCATCTCTGCGTCGTGGGTTGGTATGGCCACGGAGCACAGCCCTGGGCTGCAGCCAGCCACAGGGACGGTGGCACCTCACAGGGACTCCGTTTGGTGCTGAAGTAATCCCGTCTGTCACTGAAACATCCTTCTTGCTCTGAACCCTGAAAATACCAACCGCTCCGGTGCCACCAGTGCCAGGCGGGCTGCTCACCCCTCCTTTGCTCAGGGACCAGAGCCAGGTATGGGGGTGGGAGGGGGGATGTGAGACCACTTGGTCCATCTTTGCCACTCTCTGAGGGGGGGGAGGGGGGAAATCATTCCTAGAAAGGTTACTCCCTGCTGCAGACACCCCCATGTCCAAAATACAGTGTGTGAGAGGCCCTCCTGTGCTGGGCGAGCGGTGGGGAGCACGGGTCACACCAGGCTGACCCCTCCCCACAGTATGGGCGAGGGGTGTCCATCCCACCATCAGCTCCCCCAGCTTTCAGCTCAGCCCTGCCGCGAGCCCAGTGCCATCCGCCGTGCTTGGGGGTGTCTGCAGGGACGCCGCAGCATGAGAGGACTTGAGTTACAACAAGCCAGTCTGAACTCTGGAGTATTTAATTCACTAATTAAGCACAGACCTTGCAAGCTGGGACTTACTGAAAAGGGAGATGCCAGGGGGATATTTCTGAATGCTGCTCTACAGCTGAAAATTAATTCTTTGAGATGTTGCATGGATTAAAAGGCAGAGCCAGGCTGGAGCTGGTAATTAGCAGCTCTGGGATCCTGCAGTCGCAGCCAAAGGAGCAGCTACTCCTGAGGTAGAGACCCGCCTGGAGAGGAGCTCTGCCCCGGCCAGCAAGGCAGCAGGGGGATTGGGATGTGCTGGAGTCGTGTGCCCACCATGGGCTGCGGTGCCCACGATGAACAAACGCACGAGACCAGAGCTGGGCAAACCGGCAGCACAGCCCCGTCCTGGGAGCCCTGCTCGGTGCGGGCTCCCTCCTCCTGAAACTGAGGGCAGGGAGCTGTCACCCCAGGCTGGCCGGGAGGGTGGCAGGAGCAGGCAGGAGGCAGCCCCCTCCCTTGGGGGGCGAAGCCCATGGGCAGTGTTGGCTGGTGCTGTCACCGGACCTGGCCGAGACCCTCTCGGCCAAATGCCTCCCCCCACCAGCCCTGGCTCGCTGTTCTGAAGGAAAGGGTCAGCACTGATGAAACTCTCAGCAGAAAAACCGGAGGTGATTTGAAGTATAAATGCCATCTTTCTTTACAGCTCTCCCTCGTTTTGTTCCAGCTTTTCTGCAGTATTTTCTCTTCCGTGAGACACTGTCACGTTCACATTATCCCACTGAAATGTTCCAGTGCGATCCACCTACAGCCTCTGAACTCACTTTCTCCCCAGCTGCCCCATCCACAAGATATCTGAAAATTTGACTTTGTCCTGATTTGTGATTACCAACAACCAAAGAAGATCTTTACCCGCAAAGTGAAGTATGGATTCCTCACTGGGACAGCACCCATGCAACACTGGGGGCTCCTGGTGGGGCTGCTGCAGGGCTGGAGACATCCCCTGCCCATGGGAGGAGAGGGGCTGCAGCAGTGGGGGCACAAGGTGGCTGAGCCACCAGCAGCCATGCATGGGAGGGTGGCAGAGGTGGGATGGGATGGGATGGGATGGGATGGGATGGGATGGGATGGCAGCTGCCATGGTGGTGGAGCTCCCACCCTGCCGCCCATCACCCATCACCGCCGGGCGCTGGCAGTGCCAGGTAGAGCAGTCCCCACGCGCCCCACGTGGGCAAGAGGCAAGCTCTGCATTTATTCCTGTCTGCATTTGACCCACGTATTGTTGATTGCAAAGCTTTGAAAAGGCAAATAGTTACCTCGACTGATCTCCTTTTCTTGTTAGTTTGGAAACACAGCATCAGCCAGCAATCCAGATCCTATTGCTTTGCAACGCACCCTCATTAGAAACACCAGGACAAGCTCAGACTCCTCAAATCAAAGGCGCCAGATCTGTGCAGCACATCTGAGGGTTTCAGCACTGTCACAGGTTCCTGCATGTTAAACGAGCGTGTGCGGGAGCTGCGGCTGAGGATGCTTACACTGCTGCCAGCGAGGGATGGAGGTCCCCAACCCGGCACCGTGCTGAGAGAATAGCACGGGACCGGGGCACATGGGGAACATGGGGCCATGGTGGAGCTATGTTCTCTGGTGCTTGGGGAGTGTGCCATGAACAGCTCATGTTTCATCCTTCCCAAGACTTCCAGTGCCAGCAGCAGCCAGCAGCACACGTGTTTTCCTGGGGAAAAGGGCTAATTCAGCCTCACATCCCCCTGTGAGGAGCGTGGGATGCTGACAAGTCCCATGGACCCTGAGGTTAACAGCCACTTGTCTAAGCGTGCTCCAGGCAAAAGCATTCCCAGGAATTTCCACGCCACGCAGCTGTAAACCTGCTCCATCTCTCTCTCTCTCTTTCTGCCTCTCATTTACATATTTTTTCTTTCATCTTGCAGCAAAAATACCAACTTTGACAAGCCCCTTCCCCAGAGGACAGCCTGATTAAACTGGGAATATTCAGAGGTGGCACTGGATCACAGACCCAAGTCAGTTCGAATCACCCGTGACTGAGGAGCTCAGCGTGCCCCGTCACGAGCCACCGGCTCACCGGGGACTCTGCAGAGCGCTTTAGCTGGACCCCCACAGCCGCCTGCGAGGCCGGGGGTCCCGCAGCACCAGGCAGCCCCCGCACCGCAGCCCCGTGCTCCGTGTCCCCCCACGAGCCGGCGCGGCTCCTCCGGAGCTGAGAGGACATCCTTGCACACGCGTGTGCACACGTGCGGGCACTTGCTACAGGAGGGGTTCACTAATGTCCCAGCAAGACGTGGTCACTGCAGTGCCTCCGCTCCCCTCCCGGCTTCTCTGCTGTGGTGCCAGACGGTGGTGTCACCCCCACCTTCCAGCTCGCAGCCCCCCACCGCTCTTGCCGCTCTGCCAGTGATTTTGGGAAGGTGCCATAAGGTACCTGCTTAGGATGAGCAAACCGGCAAGCCCGGTGAGTGGGAATTTGCAAAGCTCTAATAGGCAGAGGAGCCACAAGCCTGCGGAGCTGAAGGACAGCCAAAGGAAGGGGCAGGGTGTTTCAAAGCAAAGACTGGGGGATCCTCCAACACCCACAGGGAGTACAGAGGCTGCTGAGCCGCCGCATGATGAATGAGAAACCCAGAGATTACAATAATTTTGTTAAAGAGTTCTTAGCTCTGCTCTGCTCTTCTGATTAATGGGATTTTGTGGAGAGTGCAGGGAAAGGTCATCCGACACGTGTTCAACAGCTGATGACATTATTCAGCTCTACCAGGGAATTGCTACTCCTAAATTCCCGCAGATGTGCTTCACCAGCAGCTACAAGGTGCTCTGCACAGTGCAGAGCCCGTGGCATCGCTCCAGCTGCGCCAGATCAGCCCGAGCACTTTCACAGAGATAAATAAATGCTTCAGATAAGGCTCGTACCTAGACCTGCAGAACGAGGGGGCACAGCCACCCTCTCCACTCTCACTCCCATTCTTGGAAAGGGCCATTAAATAACGAACTGTCTCTTGGGAAGGGCCATTAGATAACGAACTGTCTCTGCCTGTGCTTCCTATCACAGGCAGGTGTGTGGTACATTATATACATTATACACATTATACAGGGCCAGTAAGTGTCCAGCGAGTCCACACCTATTTGATTCCCTGCTGCAGCTCACTCTGGGGCTCGGCGGCTCAGCTCCCATGCGCTGAATGCCAGTGGAGTGGCACAGGGCCTGCCTTGGGTGGAGGGATGGGTGAGATGTCTCCTCAAGAGTCCTTCGCCTCCCGGTGCCTCTCCTGGGGATGCGAGTGCCCAGAGAGCCCCGGCCCAGCTCCTGGTGCCCAGGGCCGTCTGGGGTGCGGGCTGCAGAGCGGTCCCCGAGAGTGGGCAGGGGGTCCCCAGCTGGGCATCTGTGAGCCTGCAGCAGACCCCATGGGACCACAGCTCAGCACCCGTCCTGGGACTGGGACCACAGCCCCTGCGCAGCCCAGACCGGCTCGGGTCCCCTGTGGCCAGCCAAACCCTCGTCCTGGTGCTGCTCCTCCTGACCTGCGCTGAGCTGCTCGCAGCTCTCAGTCCATCCCTCCTGATCCACGAAACACCCTCCAGAGCCCATCCCAAAAGTGCGAGGAGATTAGCCAGTTATCACCAGTCCGGTGTGTAAATCTCAGCTAATGACAGCCCTCGATGACTGCTCCCAGCAGAGCCGGCGGAGGCGACTGCCATGCCTTCCACACGCTCAGTTAATCACTGCTCTCCTCCACCTCTCCAGCCACTGCTCAGCCTCAGATTTACGAGCCGTGCTGCCGGGAAGCGCGGTGCCGGTGGAGCCCTGCCTCACACCCTCCATCCCCTCCGCAGGGACCGGGGCACAGCCACGCTGCTGGGATGGGCACGTCCCAGCCCTGCCCTTGCGGGGACCCCGGTGACAAAACCCCACGGGGGAGCCGGGGAAAGCCCGGTGCAGCTCGGGTGCCGCTCACGAGGCAGCTGGGAGGAGGCCAATGTGACATCGTATCTGCTCGCCGAGCCCACGCGTGTGCCGTCAGCAGGTACTGATGCCGGAGCATGTTCAAAGGCAGCGCCGGTATGGGTTGGCAAACATATTAATTACAGGTTGTTCTCCCGGGGGTGCCCACTTCTCTGCAGGAATCGATGTTTAGCCTGAAGCCAATTAAATAATCACAATAGCTCTTAAAAATGGCACGTGTTCACTGTCTGGGAGTTCCTTTTCTGCCAGGTCAGGACATTCCCAGCGGCAGGGGGGATGCTGCAGCCCACCGGGCACAGGGCAGTCCTGCAGCAGGAGCAGCACGTAGCGGTGTGTCCCCCTGGGCAGAGGGCAGCGGGCAGAGGCTGGCGTCGAGGCAGACTGATGTAAGAGGCGTTATTCCTCGTTTAGCCCATCCTGCACCCAGGCTGTGCCCCCAAAGGGTCCTGCCCCCCTCCCAGGGGCTCAGCACCAGCGTGGCGGAGCGAGGGCTCCCCTTCCCCGCTCTGCCCCCTCCGTTCAGGTATGCCGTAGCTTTGACTGTTTTTCCAATAATGAAACTTTTTTATTGTTATATTATAATCTGCTGGGTGTAAATGGCTTGTCCAGCCAGCCCTGCAAATCACCTGTTATCATTGCAGTCAATGGTCTGTGTCAACCCAATTTCACAGACAAATGCTTCTCTCCCTGACCACGGTCACTGACATGGATAACTCTGATTTACAAAGCCAATAAAAATAAATTCACTGAATTACTAAGAACCACTGACTTAATATAGGAGATTAAAATCTCCAAATTTAGGGTGACTGGAAGCCATTTAATACGTGAACGGTGGCAAATGGGTTATAGAAATGTCAGCATAGCCAGGGTCAGATGCCACAGTACGGTGATTTATTGGTGAGAAAAAAGGACTAATTGATAAGTTACCTTTATTGCTTTTTTTCCGGAGGCCAGGTTATTTATATCATGGTTTGTTTGTCATCTTTTACTTTTGGGGTCAACCAAAATTTTTTAGGGTAAGAAAAATCTCAGTGTCCTGTTCATTAAAGTAGCAAGGTCAGGCTGAAGGGTGGAATTTAGTTGGAAATAATCATGTTGCTGTGATTAACTACGGCCTCGCTGCCTCTCGGAACAAGCCACCGGCAAAGCCAGCCTTCAGAGAGACAAAGCGTTGGCCACCAGCCGCTCGTAGACGTATCTTTAAAAACTGCCAGTAAACAGAGAGAAGGCAATGGGCAGTATCGAGACGAAGCGCTTGTGTTTCCTATCCCATCCCTCGCTGGGTGCTGCGGTCAGCAGCGCCTTCCCCCCGCTCCCCTCCCTCACACCATCTCCGAGGGGGCTGTGGGCAGCACGCCGCCCCCCCGCAGCCCCTGCCCGTGCCTGGGAAGGGTCCCCAGGGTCCCCCATGCACCCCGAGGGGCTGACAGGGCACCCGGGGGGCTGCAGGGACCCTCCGGGAGCTTCCCCCGGGTTCCCTCTGGGGCTCAGCCTTTCCTTATTTCTTTGCGTGGTTTTTGCCCGGTTTGTGTCTCCGCCCCGCCTGCTGTTTGCAGATGTTTGCAGATGTTGTTTGGTGTCACAGCAGGGTCTGGGGGGCCAGGCCTGCCCTGGCTGTACGAGCAGGCACCGGGGCAGAGCATCCTGCCCACAGAGCGTTCGCCAGGACTCTCAGCCCTGTGCCGAGGTCGGGGGGCTGCACACCCCCCCCAGGGCATGGGCACCGCCAGCCGAGGGGATTAGAGAGCCAGATGAAAGCGCAGCTCTCAGAAGCCAGTTAGGAGGGATGTGAGATTAGAAATGAAAGGCTTGTGTAGACTTTAAACTTCACTCTGCCTTCATAAAGGTGTCAGCTGGAATTATTTTGGGCATTTACTTGCGTGGTCTAGTGCATCACTAGCTAAAACAGTTTTTTTAAATAATGGAATTTGCTGCTCGGCTCATGCATAAAAAATAGCAAGAACACGACCCAGTTGCATAATTTTTTAGTAATAAATAGAGTCAGAAGTGTTTAGCTAAGCTGCTGGCCCATTGAGAACACCCTGCGCGTGAGGACATGGGGCAGGGAGCCCTGGGCAGTGGGCAGCGCAGCTCTTCATGGCATACTTGTGACCAAGTCCTTGGGGAAGCACGGAGGAGACAGCGGGGGACACCCTGGGAGATGCGGCACCTCGGCTCCTCGTGGTCCTGCGCCACAGAAGGGGCACATCCCTGCAAGGGCTGCCCCAGTCCCGCATCGCTCCCACTGCATCTGTGCATCCCGCAGGGCTCAACCCTGTCCCTCCTCGCAGTTCGGCACGGCAGCGCTCCTCTTCCCACTCCAACTGCTCCATCTCCAGGAAAGCCGCTCTGCTCCTGGAGAAATGCAGAGCATGAACCGTTTTACCTCCACACTGTTAAATAATTGGTGCATGAAATATGTTTCTATAGGAACTCCTACAGATGTTAGCTGGGCGCAGCCCGGCATGGATGGGAGGTGAGTCACCGGAGCCTGCACACAGGAGAGCGAGATGCGGCAGGAACGACGTGGCCAAGGCCAGCCTTTCATCCCCGCCAGCGTCAGAGCCCTTCTCCCACGCCCCGGCACTGCCGCTGTGCTCCGGCCGTCAGACCAGGCTCAGCCAAGACCTGCGGCTCCCGGACCACATCCCTGCTCCCACGGACCCGGGACTGGCATCACCGAGGCTGCTGGGTGCCTGCACAAACTGCCGAGGGTCCCTGCGGCAGCGGATGCTGCGGGAGGATGCAGGACCAAAGGGACCCATTTACCAGCCTGCTGCTCACTGGACACCTCCTGCCCCAACACACTGGGATACATGCTCCTGTTGTATTTCTGACAATTAAAAAGGTTTGCAGCAATTAATGTGACCCGTGATGAGCCTGGAGATAGGCGCAGGAGCTGGTTATCGCCCTTGAAAAAACCATCCTGTGCCTGGCTGCCCGGAGCAGAGACGGGTGCTTGGGGAGGGTGCAGTAGGACCCCCCACATGGCACAGCCACCGACACCAGTGCAGGAGCCCAGTGCAGGGCTGCTGGTGCCAGTTCCTCATGGGGCACCGGTTCCCTGTGCCGTGGGGTGCCCAGGAACCCCAGGGGACCACGGCTGGGGGGGGATGCCCTGCCCAAGGCACAGCCCAGCCCTGGGCACCGGGACAGAGCAGCCTCTCCTCCTGTGCAGAGGCGGTTTTATAAGAAGTGGCATTCTGATTGATGCCATTTGACATACGGAGAATTCCCCACAGCGGGCAGTCACTCAGCCGGCTGATTATGGGCTCTGACTTCTTTCTCTAATTAAAACTCTCCCTCCCATTTTAATGCCTTTGCCCCCGAACTCCCTGTTCTGGATCATCTCCTAATGTGACACTAACTGCCTGCGACAGGCAGCGAAGGATGCCCCATGCCCGGACCAGCCAGGGCCCCGGCGTCAATGAGCACAGCTGCACGGCAGCCCGGACCCCCACGGGCTGGGGGTGTGCGGGGACACCCCTGCCCACCCCTGCTGCTGCATAGGCTGCCCAAGCAGCGGGCAGTTGGGTCCCTGCCCTGGTCAGGTGTGTCCCAGCCCTGGCCAGATGTGCCGCTGCCCAGCCAGATGTGCTCCTGCCCCAGCAAAAGGCACAGCCCGCTCAGCCCAGCTGTGTCCATGGGGTCACAGGCGGCAGCCTGTGTCCAGTCCAGTGTCTGGATTTTTGGTGAGCATCCCTCGGCAGCGACCTTCCCAGGGACATCCTCACCTGCGCAGCATGGGTCTGCTTTTCCTGCATGAGAGAGTCATGTTTTCAGGACTAAGTTGCAACGATCTCCCTCCCCTCCCAAATCCCACACGGTATAGGAGCCGTTCAAACCAAATCCCTTTCCTTAATGCATCCCACCTCCCCACAGGCAGGCGCCTGTCGGCAGCTCAGTGCACCCCCTGCGATCAGGCAGCACCAGCGGGGTCTGCTGGGCACGGGAGCAAAGCCCAGAGCCCTGCCTGCACACCGGTGGCAAAGCTGTGCGGGCAAGAGAGCACCAAGCCTCGGCGGAGCAGGCAGGGCAGGCAGGGCAGGCAGCCAGGCTCTGCTGCAGACCGCACTCCAGCTTGTCTCTGGTTATAGCTGACCAAAGTGGGACAAGTAAAATGGGATTTCTGAAGGAAGGCAGTATCCTGCCCCGGGGACTGATGACCATGAAAGGTCCCGCTTGGGTTTTCTTGGCGCTTGGGGTCTCATTTTTAATGAGACTGAAAGGCTGAGGGACTTGGGTCATTTTAGTCTGGACAAGAGAAGACTGAGGGGGGACCTTATCAATGCTTATAAATACTGAAAGGGAGGGTGCCAGGGGGATGGGAGCAGTCTTTTTTCAGTGGTGCCCAGTGATAGGACAAGAGGTAACGGGCACAAACTTGAATATAGGAAGTTCCATCTTAACATGAGGAGGAA
>NW_009646404.1:1543113-1553998 GCF_000708025.1 Charadrius vociferus | reverse complement strand
TCTTTCCTGTGAGGGTGGCAGAGCAGTGGCACAGGCTGCCCAGGGAGGTGGTGGAGTCTCCCACTCTGGAGCCATTCCAAACCCGCCTGGACACCATCCTGTGCAACTGCTGTAGGTGCCCCTGCTCTGGGGGGGGAGTTGGACTATATGATCTCCAGAGGTCCCTTCCAACCCCCACCATTCTGTGTTTATGTGATTCTGTGAAAATACGTTTAAACACAGGATTTAACTCTCTGACATGAGCTGAAAGTAAAGGAGCAGAGCCCAGCAGAGCGGGCACACAGCCCCGGCGAGAGAGCTGCAGGGGAGCTGGGGGCAGGAGCAGTGGGCGGCGATGCTGGTGGGGCACGGTGCTGCCGGACAAGAGCCCACCCGCAGACCCCTTCCTGGGGAGCCACAGCCGCCTTCTCCTCTCCCTCAGACCCCACGTTGCCCCCCCGGTGCCTCTCCTCAGCGGGGAGCGTTCGCTGTCCCAGCTACATCTGTATTCAGCCCCGACACCCGGCAGATTGGAAGCCATTTGCCACTAAAACATGTGCAGTTATTTTATATAAACAAGTTACCAAGCTGGAGTTCTACTGCAGCGAGTAAATACTGGGTCAGGCCCTCGCGCGGCAACGTCTCTCTCACTGTAATTAATATTGATTTTGTGCAGCTGAAATATAGCTACAAAATTTAATTTTGCTGCTAAGATTTTTGACATCGCTGTTCTTAGAGATTAATGTGGGATTTAATGAAGGATTTGGCCTCTCATCTGTGATGTTCCCTCATCCCGTCGTGTGCCGCAGCCCCACTGCCGACTGCTCCGTCGGTCGGCTTACGGCCGGTGTCCCCACGGGCGGTGTGTGGCCCTGTGCCCACAATGCCAGTGGGGCCAGAGGGACCAGACCGGGCACACGGCTCCCGTTTTGCTGCATTTCTTCAGAGCAGTAATAGGTCCCAGGGTGCTGGGTGAGACAGACGATGGGGTGCAGCCCCTGGGATCGCACCAGGGGTGGTTTTGTAACCGCTGCCTCCGGTGTGCGGCCAGTCGGTGGCTCGGCACACCCCACGTGGGACCGTGGGACAGCGGGATCGGGAAGGCTCCTCTCCTCATGCCCCGAGGTGTGCAGTGACTCCTGAATACAGCCTCAAAACAGAGGTGGGAATTGTCCTGCCTCAGCTGCAGGTCCAGTAAAAAATGAGCTGGGGGACACGTGGCCCCATCAGCGCCTTTGCTCTGGGCTGGGATTGGGGTCTGACCCCTTTAGTCCTGCACCTGCACCCAGCAGGATGAGGACAGCGTGGTCCTCTGCCCCTGCTCCAGCAGCTGGGCATGGCACAGCGTGGCACAGCATGGCATGGCATGGCACAGCACGGCACAGCACGGCATGGCACTGCGCAGCACGGTGTGGCACGGAAGGGCATGGCACAAGCACGGGACATCACAGCATGGCTGGGCAGGGCACTGGAGACCTCTGTCCCGGGGCAGAGCGGTGTGGTGGGCTGCCCCTCGGGCTGGGGGATGCAATGAAAAGAGCATGGGGTGGCACCCGTCCTTGCCAGTGCCTCCGAGGGGAGATATCGGATGGAACAAGGACCATGTGGCCAGAGCAGATTTTTTGCTTATCAAATCAAGGAGCAGCTGGATTAGAGGATTAGAAACCAAATTAATTACTAATGACTTCCCTGGGCCCCAGGCGGTTCTGACATGAGTCTCCCAAGCAGCGGCAGGCAGCGGCAGTGCCCGTGGCGCCGGGCAGGCGGGGAAGGGACCGTTCGTCAGCGGGCGACAGGACGAGTGTGCGGAGGCAGAGGACGAGACCTGGTCCCCACAGGCAGCCGGTACCCTGCCGGGGGCGCTGTGTGCCGTGCCGACGGTGCCCCGCTGCCCAGCCCGATGGCCGACAGGCAGAGCTGTGGTTGGGGTAAAGCGCAGCCCCTCACCTGGGGGTCCTGCTTGGCACAAGCTGGAGCATTTCAACAGGCGTATCTGAGACGTGGACCCTCCCAGCCCGCAGGGACTTTGAGCCATGGGAATCACCGTGGCTGGACCCTCCTCCCGCCCCGCTGCCCAGTTTCCCTGCGGGATTTTGCCCCTGGGGCAGCGCGTGGCCCAGGGGGCCTGCGCCGTCCCTCCCTATGCGTCCCCGCGTTCCCCCACCCACTGAGCTGCAGCAGGAGACGCGAGCAGGAGCAGGAGGGGGCCAGCGGCTGGTTTGGTTGGCGCAGTTAATTGACTCAGTAAACAAGCACTCATCAACAACTGTTCCTGTCCCCATTAGCCAGGACAACTGGGCTGGTTTCCATCTGCTTCCTGACCTGGATATTAAATTGCAGCAGATGATGAAAATATGTCAATGGGAAGAAAGTTTTCTTCTGCCTGCCAGAGCCTTTTGCTCAAGTGTGCAAGTGCCAGGCAGAGGGACAGGACGGAAGGACAGAAGGACGTCGTGAGGAAGGGCGAGCAGGGCAATGGGCTGACGGTGCGTGCCATCCCTCTGCCAGGCACTGTGTCCCCACACTCCAGCCACCACTGGGACACCCCAAAGCGCTGCACCCAGGTTGTGGCCAGGAGCCGCTGGTGCAGCACTGGGGACATCCATGGGGCCCCTGGGTGGCCAGTGTGGCCATCAACTCAGCTCTGCCAGCACTGCACGGGAGGGCACTTCTGCAGTGGCCGCAAGCTCTGGGGGATGTCAGACGACCAAAGAGCTGGAAGGACATTTTAAAACAGATCAGTCTCTGCCTCTCCCTGTCTCTGGATGGAGGCTGGGTTGTTTTTTTAACAAGGTACATCACAGTTCACGGAGGAGCTCCCCAGGGACACAAAACCTCCAGGGGCCCCAGGGGAGGGAGCGGGAGCAGTCCTGGCCCGCGGAGGTGGCTGCGGCCACCCCTTGCTGCAGCCTCCCAGCATCGCTGCGCCCCGGGGCCAGGCCCACTGCGACCAGCCGCCGTGTCCCATGGGATGCGGGGGACACAGCATGGGGACAGCTCTGCGCGGGTGGCGTTGGCTCACAGGGCCCCGTGGGAGGCTGGCGGCCACCGCTGCCCGCTCTACCGTCCCCGTGGCACAGCCAGCGCAGCCCAGCCGAGCGCGGCCGTGTCACAGCACCGCAGGAGCACCCCTGCCCGCTGGGCAGCTCCCGGCTCGTTTCACTTGTTACACTGGGCTAATTGGTTTAAAAGAGATTGCTGGGTCACTAATTACGGAGCCTATTGAACGGCACATCTCAGCTTAGGGATACAATTAAAAGTTCACCCTAATTAATCAGGGGTAATTAACAGACCTTGCATTTCTCTGAGATTAATTAATCAAGGAATCCAGAGCAAATCAATGCGGGCGGAGGGAAGCAGGGGAGGGAGCAAGCGAGTGTCGCGGGGGCGACGCGCTGCCTGACCCACTTTTCTGGGCCGGGAGCAGAGCCGGGGTCCCTGTGCCCACTCCTGAGGTCCCCTGGGGCTGTGTCACCCCTCTCGCCCTCTACCACGGCTGAGACCCCGCTCTGCCACTTCCTCGGCACAGGGGTGTGCATGGCCACAGCGACACAGGACCTGGTTCCTGCTGCGGGTCGGGCCAGTGACAGCACCGCGGTATTGCTGCCAGCCCTGCAGGGGCCCATGTCCATCCCACTGGCTTCAGCCCACCGAAGCCTTTGAGCCCTGCACCACCCGGGCTTTGGCCATGCACACACAGGCAGTGGTGGCCGTGCAGGGCCATGTGCCCGGGGGACGCCGGGGACAGTGGCTGGAGCACTCGGCTGAGGGCTGTTGCAGCCATGCCAATCGTTAACGGTGGTTTGGCTGCAACTGCTTTATCTCCAGCTCCCCAAGGAGAAGCATATTGAGATAATCCAGACAAAATGATAGATGTACATCGGTGCCTTGTGTATGGATCTGGCTCGGTGTTTGTAATATTTTGTTGCTAAGGAAGCCCTCGTTTGTGGTGTGATAGAGGACCCTGTGCCAAATCACGGAAATTGATGTGCTCATAGTGGGAAACTTAATCACCAGAGGGGAAATGCCCACCTCGTTTTTCTCATGAAAGAGGAATGCAGCGCTTTGATTTTTGGCTCCAGTATAAACAGGGTGTGATTAAATATTGTTTCCCCTCTCTTTCTTGTCATTAATCAGGATATAGCTGTGAGCGCTGGGTGTGACGTGGGGACGCTTGCTTTGATTCCTCAAGTTCTTAAATGGTTTTGTTCTCTTTTCAACCCCATTAAAAATAGACGGCGGGGTGTTTCAAAGTGCTCCTGCTGGAGAGTGCTTCTGATCTGAAGGATGCGCGCTCGCCGGGAAACGCGCCTTCTGCGGCTGACGGCCGCGCGGGCAGGTAGAGCATCGGCCACGTGGCTCCTCCCGCGCCTCGCACGTGCAGCGCTGCTGTGCTGTGCCACCACGACGGGCCCTGCCAGCCGGGGCAGCCTGGTGGCACCAGCATGAATCGGGGCTCAGGGCGATGTCCTGCGGTGCCGTTGGATGGCGGCCACCCGGACACACGTCCCACCGTGCACCGGCAGGAGAGCGCGGGCCAGAGCCGGCAAGCCACAAGCCCCCGCCGGCTCCTTGCGGCACGGTGCGGCGAAGCCACGGCTCCCCAAGCGCTGCCCCAGCCAGGACAGTTTACTGCTCGGTCCTGCTGATACAGGCGCCCGATGCGGGGAGGCAGAGGGCAGCCTGTGCCCCTGTGAGCCTCAGCAGTGGCTGGCGTAATTAACTGATGGGGAAGGCGACAGCGCCTCTCCTTTGGGTGCATTTACTCCCCTGAGCTCACACGGGCTGTGCCAGGAATTAGCACCCGCAGCAGGGGAGGTCAGGCCGGAGGGAGCTTTCGGTCTCTGCAGGATGTGCCGCGCTGGGGGAGCCTGTGAGTGCCGCAGGCTGGGACCCCTCTCGCAGCGGGCGCTCTCCTCCCACCTCTGCTCCGCCGGCCGCCACATCTGCCACCTCCCGCGCAGTCAGAGGATGCTGAGGTCAGAGGTTTTGCAGGGAGGAGAGCACAGGCAGCTTGAGCAACCGGGAGCCCTGCTCCGGCACAACCCGTCGCGCAGGGCAGGACGCATCCAGCCCCGCAGCCCCCTCCTGCCCACCCTGGCTGGCAGCGCCGCGCCACCCCGCGCTGCCGGCACACTCTGCCCGGCAGCTGCCCGCACACTTCCCTGCTTGCTGCTCACTGAGACGAGGAGTGCTTCACTTGCTCACTCCCACCCGTGTTCTTGGCTCGCTCACAGCTCGGGATCCCGTGGAAAGGCACCAGAAACTGGTTTCAGATAAGTTAATTTTAGTGCAAAGCTGCCACAGAAGCTTCTGCTGTTCTGCCTGTCACAACCTCTTGTGTCTGGTGCGGCCGCACCATCCTCCCCCCCCGCCCCCGGATGCCCAATGAGCCCAACAGCCGGGTCCCTAACGAGCATCCCCATGGAGAGACCGTGTGGGTGCAATTCTCCTCTGGGCCCTCCACGGCCCCATGTGAGAAGCAGGGAGATGATTAGTCAGGACGTTGAAATTGGCAGCGGGTGAAAGTTTAAAAGCTTTCAGCAGTGTGGGTATATCAGGAGTGGAGCTGGTGCTGCCTGGGGCCCCTGTGTGGGCTGACCCTGTGGGCAGGGCATGGTGCTCACACAAGGAGCTGGAGCAGGCTCTGGTGGGTACCCCCCACCTGATGGTCCCAGGGCCCCCCAGCACCAGAGCCACGGGGCTGCTCACCCAGAGGGGTCAGAAGAAGAGGGAACCGCTCGCAGGTGACCAGCAGCCCCCAGGAGATGGTGCAGGTGGAGTGATGCTGGTGTTGGGGTGATTACAGGGACCCCTCCTGGGCTGGGGGACCGCTCCCCTTGGAGCAATGGCTTTCCTGCAGCCTGAGACCTCTGCCACCACAGCCTGGTCTTCTGGTCTTTTGTGGCTTTTTAGCCAGCTCTCGGCTTCCAATGTGGGGAGTGACACCTCCTGGCACATGGAGAGGGCCTCACCAGCGCAGTGAGGAAGAAGAGGGCAGGCCTTCCTCCACCCAGCGACGCAGTGAGGAAGAAGAGGGCAGGCCTTCCTCCACCCAGCGACGCAGTGAAGAAGAAGAGGGCAGGCCTTCCTCCACCCAGCGACAGTGCCAGAGGACGCAGCCGTGTTGGGATTGAGTGAGAATTACCCAGTTCTCTCCATTCAGTGTGAATGGGACAGCTTGCTTCTTATTTTCTGCCTTAAAGTTTACGTAAGGCGAGGATGAGGTTATAAAGCTATAGAAGAGCTGGGCTGAACATGAGGCGACACTGAAAACAAGCTTTAAAAAAAAAAAATTACCAGCTTGTGTTTGAGTACAGATTCCTCATTTGCAGTTAAATATAATTGTGAAGGTCTGTGAGCCAAAGAGATATTTCTAGTTATTGGAGAACGAGCTCCTGCCCCTGTGATCCCCAAGGAATGATAATGAGATTTAACCTAAGCAGCCGCTGCGGAGAGCTTCATGCGTGATGGTGTAATGGTGAGGAGCAGAGGATGGTTACAGGGTCCCTGTCTGCTGCAGCGTGCGGATGAACTCTGCCAACTGCATCATTTTCTGCACTGTGCTGTTCATACAGTGTCTCCACAGCACGAGATGTGAACAGACCCGGCACGGCCACCCAGAGCCCTCTGACACCAGGGAGGTGCCTCTGGCTCCTTCAAGGGTAGGAAGGATGCTCATGGTGGAGAGAGGGAGGATCCAGCTGCCCTTGAGGGCCAGGGTGTGAGGACCCCATGGGTGATCCTCGCCCTGCCTACACTGCCTGCTCCTGGGGCCCTTCCTCTCCCCTCCTTGTGGCAGGAGCTCATCCTCAGGCTTTCGTGGGTCTCCAGCCCCAGCACAGCCAGGAGATGCCCAGCCCTGTGGGCAGGATTCAGCCCACAGTCCTGCAGCAGCTGCCTTCTTTGCCCGGTTGGCTGTGGCTGGGGACAGAGGGTCAGCCTGACCCTCTTCATCTGCTGGCTGCAGCGCTGGGGGCGGTGTCTGCTGGACCACATCCCGGTGGGAGCAGCCATCACCTCCGGCGTAGTGGGTGGCAGGGCTTCAGCATGGCCGCCCGTTACAAGAGGTGGGAGCTCGGAGGGTGCAGGCATGCCCCTGCCCACCTCCAGTTATGGTCTTTGCAGCGTCAGTGACAGATATGTAAGGATTAAATTGCAGTAATCTCTGTAATCTACTCAGCGAGACTAAAACCTTCCCCCGCCCCCAGACTTTATCCCTTTCATTCCAGGACTCCGCTAGCAGTGATTACAGCTGGGGGAAGCCATTTAGCTTTTAAGCACCGCTCCATCCTGCTTAAAAATGCATTTCAGAATCAAATGAGTTTGTGCAGCATGGCCAGGGCTGGCTGCTCCGGCTGGGCGAGAGGCTCAGAATTAGGACCAAAGTAGCTTGAGTCAGAGTCAAAATTAAATTTATTGTTTCTGGCCTGATTCAGAATACAGTGCATTTACAACTGATTAACGAGGCTTAATAGGAGTTTCGGACTCAATTCAAGGCAGCTCAGAAAGTCTCTGCTTCCACCCTGCTGTCTGACAGGCACTTTGGGACTCCGCTGCCCTTGGGAGACCCCACACTTCAGAGCTGGGAGACCTGCCAGCCGGTATTGAGTTTGGTGGTGATGAGCTGAGGGGGCTGCGAGAGCCAGAATCAGCCTTCGGAAGCATTTCTTTACTGAGAGGGTGGTCAAATATTGGAACAGGCTTCCTAGAGAGGTGTTTGATGCCCCAAGCCTGTTGGTGTTCACGAGGCATTTGGGCAATGCCCTCAATACCATGCTTTAACTTGGTCAGGCAGTTGAACTAAATGACCATTATAGGTCCCTTCCAACTGGAATAGTCTAGTCTAGTCTAAGCAGCTCTGAGGCTCTGATGGGACCAAAAATCACCTCCATGTTCCACGTCACCAAGCTTCTGGCTCTCACTGGGGGCCGGGATGGTGCAAGGGATGCACCAAAGAGGAGGGAAGGAGAACCACCCAAGCACCAACAGCTACTGCAGTGATACCAGAGCCTTTGGCATTGGCTGGAGCAGGAGAGAGGACGCAGTGCCAGCATGCTCCCAGCATTTGGGAATGGCTGGATCCTGCTGGCACGCGCCCATCACAACACCTGCAGCGGTCCCAGGGGACATGCAGCAGGTTTCTGAGCACCATCAGCCCCGACCCCTGTCCTCGTGCCCTCCCGGCCCCTTGCTGCTGCTCACAGATCTGGCTCAGCTGCGTCCCTTGGTCCTCCGCTTCCCGGCTGCGAAACACTGAAATGTCCTTTTTCCAGCTCCAAGTTTCCTGCCAGCACAGGAAGAACTGGGAGACACTCGAGAGCAGCAGACCCTGTGGCGGAGGCTTCATGCAGGCGTTCAAGGACATTGCCAGGGCCATGAGGCTGGAGCAGCTCAGCCCCGGCTGCCCCCGGGGCACTGAAGATCTCCTGTCCAGGTACATGTACTGCTCAGCTATCAATTCCCAGCGCAAAGAAAGGTGGCAGCCCAGAATCAAAAGGTTGTTAATGACATACATATTAGACACAGAAAAATGGATTAACAGTGACACTTTGGCCCTGAGGGCCTTTTTTGGCTCTGGAAATAAATTCTAACCTTGATCTCTTCTGCCTACAACCTGAAGACATCAAGGGTACAATATCACCTTTAATCTTATTTGCTACTTCCAGTATGCATTTTATTGCTTTCCTTTTTTTCTACAGGTTTCATGTGCTCCTGGCACAGACTTTCTTTGTGTATTTC
Organism: Charadrius vociferus; assembly: GCF_000708025.1. Taxonomy (NCBI): domain Eukaryota; kingdom Metazoa; phylum Chordata; class Aves; order Charadriiformes; family Charadriidae; genus Charadrius; species Charadrius vociferus. The sequence goes on along the minus strand of NW_009646404.1, from coordinate 1,545,277 downwards.
TCTAATAATCTTCTGATCCCTACATTTCTGCAGCCTTTCTCTTTTTTCCTGCCCATCAGCTGCCTGTGCTTGGGACGAGCTCTCGGACCAGGTCCTCCCTGGCAAACCCACCGAGCCAGGAGCCCCCCAGCAGCGGTTCTCGCCTGCTGTCAGCTCATGGCCCGGGGTGATCAGTGCCTTGCGGGGGAAGCAAGGCGAGAAGGCTGAGGGACGGATACAAGCTCCAAATCCGTTCCGTGATGTTTGTGTCGTGAGTGCTGTCCAGCCACAGCCCCCGTGGTCCCATGAGCTGGGCGCTGCTCTGGGAAGGGAGGAGCACGAGAGGTTTCCTGGGGGCATTCAGAGAAAGTGTCCTGGGACAAACCAGCATCCAGGATCGTGCAATGAGCTGCAACTGGGAGGGACAGGACTCTGTGAGGGGCCTTGAGGGTTAATGCCAGGCAAGGCAGCGGGGTCTGGAGCTGCCTGGGTAAGTCCCACCCCAGCAGGGAGATTGGAGAGCTTGGGAGAGATGAAGGAGGAAGGATGGGAAAGATCAACTTGCAAAGAGAGCCAGGAACCCAGGAGAGGTGAGGAGGAAAGGGGGGCACCGGTGGGAGCCTGAAAATGGGCTAATGGAGGTGGGGAAAAGAAGACAATGGAGAGGAAGGTGTGAGGTTGGTGGCAAAATGCAGTGCCAGCTCAGTTCGGGAATGGGTGAAGGCGGGGGGCGAGAAGGGGAGGCAAGAAGGGGAGACAGGATCTTCTCCAGAGCTCGCAGCAGTGGTTCCTCCAGCCCCTGCACTGCGAGGCGCTGGCTGGCGACAGGGGAATCTCCTACAGCGATTCAAAGGGCTCCTTCCTCCTGTGATGCTGGGGCACCTCCAGCAGCGGCACGGTGCCCGGCTCCTCCCCGCCGTGGGGGGGATCCCACTGGGGGCTGACTCCTGGGGCTCCTGTTAGCACAGGTGGCAAGGCCAGCAGTTTGCTAAAAGCGCCAGAAAGCTGTTGTTTATGTGGAGTGGGGTGTAAACAGCAAACATGTCATGGAAAAGACATGCCCTGCAAAGATACAAAGACTGAAAGCAAAATTGTCAGCTTTACAAAACATTCCTCCCTTGCAAGCAGAGAAACCTGGAGGTGTCTAGGCATCCACACCGGCTTTATTTATCCAGACGCCTCTAATGTTCATGCTTAAGCAATGTGTTTGCTGCTGAGGCTGGATCACCACATGGAGGCAATAAAACGGCTAAAAATGGAAAACGCAACTTTTCCACAGATTCATTTTGGCAGTCTGTCATGGAGCGGAACTGAGTGATGGACACCTCCTGCTGCTGGAAGGGGAGCCCGCCGATGCCTCACCCCCCGGGTACCCCCGTTCCCGTGCTCCTGCCCTGCCATCACCGCCTGGGCAGAGAGGCATGTCCCGGCTGAGGGGCTATGTTTTCCATCTTTACATCTGCAACGAGTTCCTGGGTGTTGCACAAGAGGAAACCTCATCCACATGCTGGACTGGCTGTCAGGGAGCTCACAGCACCCTTGTTTGTGTTGGGCTGGCACTTTTTGCCTGTCTCTCTCTATTATCATCCTTCTTCCCCAGTAACAAGACAAGTAGTTTTCTGCAGCTGAACAAGCTTTCTGTGCTGAGAAAGCAGGGACGATGACTGCTAATGTTTAAGCAGTGCTGCACACAGGCCTTTAGCTTTAGCATGAGCAACCAAGCAGAAGCCTGGGATGTCAGGGTGCGAGAGGGAAGGAAGCCGTGCCAAGCGGAGGGAGCCAGAGGGGTGGGGATGAACAACACCCTTCACCCATATTCTGCAACAGCCTTGTGGTTTTCTTGGGTCAGCCTGCTTGTAGAGCATCACAAACCATGCAGGCGAGGCTGAGCATCCCCAGCCTGGCAGAGAAATTTAATTCTTGCATCTTCTTCAAGGCTTTCCTTCTTATTTACCGGCGGAACCACAGCGGCCGATGGTTGCTCTCGCTGGCCTTGGCTGAGGACAGAAATCGTTGCTGCCGTGCGGGGCGGCCCCTCCTTGCTCCCGTCCCCTCCCCGGGAGAAAGCCGCCTGCGGGGCTGAGCGGCTCCGGCACCCGGGAAGGAGGATCCCTGGGGAATGGCTGGGCACCTTCCTTCGCTGCCAGCAGCTATCCAGCCCGATGGCAGCTGGGCTCCCAGGCCT